>NC_070618.1:24120537-24420537 GCF_027172205.1 Podarcis raffonei
GGCCCCTGATGTTCTTGGTCTACAACAGCTGTACTTTCTGGGGCTGACAGGAGCTGTAGTCACACAACATCTAGAGGATACCAGACTAGCAAAGGCTGATTCCCCAAGACTTCTAATTGCGAGTTCTCTGTAGAATGTGATGGTGATATTGTTGACAATTTTGATGACTTGAGTTTGGTCTAAAGTTAGTAAATTCATGCAAATGCATTCCTTGCTGTTAAGATAATCAGCGTCAGGTGAGGGAATGAGGAGCAATGATTCAGTGTCTGCCAGCGGTAACAGGCTGAAGGAGAACCAACAAGCTAAATCCTGACAAGGTGGAAGTTTTGTTGGCAGGTGATGTTCAGCCTGGAAATGATCGAGTTCACAGTTTGGAGGTAATGATAGATTTAGCAACTGTGCATCTATCAGCCTGCCCATTTGGTTCATGGTGCAATGCCTATTGAGCTCCATCCATGGGGAAGAAGTTCATCTGGTACCAATCCTGTTGTCCTTTCAATGCCAGGTAGAGGCTTTTTTATTTGTCAAGACATTTCAGCATTTCCTGTCTCTGATTTTGGTTATAACTTGATCGTGCTGGTTTTCTGGCTGCTGTTTCTGTGCTTTACACCAGTGTGGTGTATTGGTTAAGAGCGGTAGTCTTGTAATCTGGGGAACCGGGTTTGTATCTCCGCTCCTCCGCGTGCAGCTGCTGGGTGACCTTGGGCTAGTCACACTTCTCTGAAGTCTCTCAGCCCCACTCACCTCACAGAGTGTTTGTTTTGGGGGAGGAAGGGAAAGGAGAATGTTAGCCGCTTTGAGACTCCTTCGGGTAGTGATAAAGCGGGATATCAAATCCAAACTCTTCTTCTTCTTAAAACACATGGATTTTTTTACATGAAAAAGGAATGTAATGTTTGGTGTCATTTGTGCCACCCTGGGGGTCTTATAATATACGTACCATGCATTTGTACCCTGTTGGAAAGACTCCCAGAGTGGCTTACACCTCAATACACAATCCTTGCCCTCAGGATTATAATCTAAAAAAGACATGTCACAAAAAGGAGAAGAGGGATGGAGAAGGAAGATCTACTTAGCTTCATAAAATATGTGGAATTCCCGAAGATGTTGTGATATCTGGTTCTCAAAGGTTATGTGGAACAAATTCAATGACATTCAAGCTTTCCATGCTTGCAGGAACCCTACACCAGTGGGGGCCAGACTCGGCCCTCCAGATGTTTTGGAACTACAACTTTTGCCCAACGTGGGGCTTGAGCCCACAACCCAGAAATTAAGTTACCTGCTCAATCGACTGATCTATCCCAGCCATCCCCCCTCCCTACTACCAAACAATGCATTTTGAAATGAGCTGGCCTGGGTTCTGCTGAATCATGAGCTGGTCTTGATGCTGTCAGATAACAGCATTTGGCCTGTTCCAGACATGATCATAGTGATGTATGGAAGTGAGAGCTGGACCATAAAGAAGGCTGATTGCCGAAGAATTGATGCTTTTGAATTATGGTGCTGGAGGAGACTCTTGAGAGTCCCATGGACTGCAAGAAGAACAAACCTATCCATTCTGAAGGAAATCAGCCCTGAGTGCTCACTGGAAGGACAGATCCTGAAGCTGAGGCTCCAATACTTTGGCCACCTCATGAGAAGAGAAGACTCCCTGGAAAAGACCCTGATGTTGGGAAAGATGGAGGGCACAAGGAGAAGGGGACGACAGAGGACGAGATGGTTGGATGGTGTTCTCGAAGCTACCAGCATGAGTTTGACCAAACTGCGGGAGGCAGTGGAAGACAGGAGTGCCTGGTGTGCTCTGGTCCATGGGGTCACAAAGAGTCAGAAACGACTGAACAACAACAACAACAGACATGATCAATGTGCCAGTGTGGAGCCGGTGTGGGGATCAGACCCAATCTTCCTCTCTCCCTGCCTACCATTGTGAGCTGCAGAGAGTCCATCACAAAACGCTGGCAAGCAGGGGCTATGGGTTCAGATTGCTCCCTAATTCACAATGCACAGCAGATAGGGAAACCATCTGTATCATGCATGTAGGCCAAAAACAGCAAGAAAGCACCAGAAGTTATATTTTGAAAATGTTAGACAAGAGGAGAAAATGTTCCGTGTTCTTTTTTCTTTAAATTACTACAAATTATGCACCGTACCTATTTTCAACATGGAACTCTTGGGTCACATAGTCAATGTTGTACCAAGACAGAATCCAAAGCAAAATGTTTAAATTCTTTGTTTGCATGACCTGCTGCAGTGTCAAGTTTTTTCCTGGTGGCAAAACATCAATACGGGATTATAGGCATTATCTCAGAAGCCAAAGATCATAATCAATACAACTGGGCAGACAGAGGCAGAGAAATTAAATGAGACAGAGGTGTAAAAAAAAACCAAGCTTTTAGATGCAAAAATGGGGAGTTGTTTGGGCACAGGCAGTCTAGAAGAAGTTCCCCATTGGTTGTAAAGCCATTCCGTTTAACTACAGATAAAATGGGTAGGGTGGTTAGGATTCCTTTAGGATACAGCACCCTAATCACCAGTTGTGGATTAGACTTTTTCAGGGCAAAAGCTGCCAGAAACCAGATGCGTACCTCCTTCGTAACTTATAGGCAACACATATACATTGTACCTAGGCATATGTACCTCAATATTTAATAATCTTTGTACAAGACGGAGACTTCTGGTCGGCGCCAGCGTCTAATGGCTGCCTCCTGCTGAGCTCCGCTCCAGGAGGCTGCTTCGCGAGTTCGGGTCTGACCGCTACGGCGAAGCGGGGACCCTTAAAATCTCAGGCGCAGAAGCCTGGGAGCAAGGAGGCTCGGTGGGTACCTTAAGCGCCCCCCCCCTCACTGCAAAGGAGTCTTTTTAAAGGCTCCGGAGCGGCATCGGGGAGCGCGGTACTGAGAGCCGCTACCCAGCCCGCGAAGTGAAGCCGTGCTGCCATTTGACGGAGAGCGTCGATTTCTTCCTGACATTCGGAACGTAATTGGATTATCCGTGAGTAAGAAGGAACAAAATTTTAAAAAGGAAACTTAGAAATTGGCTGAAAACGGAGAAGGCAAAAAATAAGGAAGTCTGCCTTCCTCGGACTGCATGTAAGCAAAGCAACGAAACAGGAGGCTGCAATTTGACAGGAAGCAGCTTTAAAAATTGACGGACTCGAACATTGGACCTAATCCCCCCTTTTAGCAGGCAGGAGCAGGGGGGGAAGACTTTTGATTTATTTTTCCTGCATGGAGAAAGCATAGAAGGGGAAATTTCTGCCGTCTTGAGCCCTTGGGGAGGGCTGCCTGGAAAGTGAGTCACCGGGACTGAGAGCTGTCACTGGAGGTTGCTATAAAGTTACAAAGTTGGTGCTTTGCCCATTTATAACAAGTTAAGACTTTATTGGTGGCAAGTCTGGCACTCTGGAAAGTTACAATTTGCCATTATTTGGATACAATTAACAATTGGTTATTACTTTTGTTGCCTTTGAAAGGAGTTTCTGCTGTTTTGCAATAGGAACTTTGGACTGCTCCCTCTAGAGGCTGCAGGGAAATTGTTATTACCTTTATTGCAAGGAATAGACTTGTGGAATTTTCCAACTGAAAGTAATTCCCGTGGGAACGACCTTGGGATGAGTGGCCCAACAGAAGAGAGAATAATAACAAGAGCTAAGAGTAAAGTTGAAATTAAAAGAAGGGGGTCAATTTCTAATCCAGCTGCAGCTGCTACAACTCCCTCTATGGATACAGTGACAGTGACAAGGGCATTAGTAAAAATAAATGAATCTTTGGAAGCGCTCACAAAGCAGAGCACTGAAAATTCCAAACAGCTGTCTGAGCTGTCAACAAAATTGGATTTAAATACAGAGACAATAAATAAATTAGTTAAAGAAAATGAAATAACTAGAAAAATTGCGGAGGAAGCTAAAATTTCTGCAGAAGAGGCAAAAAATTCTGTAGAAAATGTACAGGAAAAATTGGTACCGGTTAGTAAAAAGCTGGATGAACATGAGGCGGCCCTCTCTCTAATGGAATTACAGAGGAAAAATAGAAATTTGAGATTGAGATCAATTCCAGAAAATGAAAAAGACAATCTGATAGAATTTCTTACAAAAGAATTTCTGGAATTTTGGCAGGACGATTTGAAAGAAGAGGAATTTAAAATAATAACTGCTTTTAGATTGGGCAGGAGACAAAACAGAAAGAGTCCAAGAGATTGTTTGATAACCCTGAGATCCCAGGAAGAGAGAGATAAGATACTAAACTTACATTTTCAAAGACCCCTTGAGATTCAAGATTTTCGTGTGCAGATTTTTAAAGACATTCCTAAATACATCTTGGAAGTGAGGACCTACTACAAGGATTTGGTCACCCTATTAAGAAAAAACAACATACTATTCAGGTGGGAGTTTCCACAAGGCCTGTCCTTCAACTACAAGGGAAAGAAAATCAAGATAAAATCAGTGCAAGACAAAGAACAATTTTTGGCAAGGAACCAGGAGGACCTTTTGAAGGGAACGGTGGAACCTACGGACCTAACAGAAGTACCAGACATTTCAAACCTATCTTTTGGGATCAAAACACCAACAGAAGAAGACTTGCTGGGAGCAGCTGGGGGAGTAACTAAATAAATAACAAGATGTCTCTGCAAATTCTAAGCTGGAATTGTAATGGACTGAACCTCCCTAGAAAAAGACGTGAGGTTTTTCATATTTTGAAAAAAGAACAATTGGACTTGATTTGTTTACAAGAAACTCATGTGACCAGAGTTCACCGAAAACTACTCATTAACAAAAGATTAGGACAAGAATTTGTTTCATCGGACAAAGTGAAGAAAAGAGGTGTGGTGATTTATGCAAAGGAAAAGCTGGTTCCTAAATTTGTATTTAAAGATGAACAAGGAAGGTATTTGGCAATTGAAATTCAAGTTCAAGGAGAAAAACTATTGATTATAGGAGTTTACGCACCGAATGAAGGGAAGTCAGAATTTTTTAAGAAATTGC
The DNA here is from genome assembly GCF_027172205.1 of Podarcis raffonei. Lineage (NCBI taxonomy): Eukaryota > Metazoa > Chordata > Lepidosauria > Squamata > Lacertidae > Podarcis > Podarcis raffonei. The sequence goes on from NC_070618.1 coordinate 24,125,519, forward strand.
ATGAGACATTAATGGATTATTTGGACTATAATGTAATCTTAATGGGAGACATGAATGGAGTGGTCTCTACGAATATGGACAAAGCACAAAGACAGGTGGTCTCCAAAGATGGGAGACTACCTAAGACCTTTTTTGAAATGACTGATAACATGAACCTGATTGATATTTGGAGAACAAGGAATCCTCTTGAGAGAGAGGGAACTTTCTTTTCTGAGGCAAAAATGACCTGGACTCGAATTGACCAAATCTGGGTAACTAGTGGAATGGCATCTAAGATAAAGAAAGTAGAAATCTGCCCAAAGACTTGCTCCGACCATAACGCCGTAAAGATGGAAATGAACACAACAACAGCTGGATCCTTTAGATGGAGGATGAATGACTCCCTATTTAGAGATGAAGAGGTGTATAAAAAGGCCCAGAAGGCATTGAAGGACTACTTTGAGATAAATCTGAGAACACAAGTGGAAAAAAGAGTAATTTGGGACGCAAGTAAAGCCGTCATGCGAGGATGCTTAATACAACAGAACTCTATAAAAAGGAAGAGACATAATGAGAAGAAGGATAAGATCTTGGAAAAGATAAAAGAAGGGGAAAAGAAATTGAGATCCAAACCAAAGTCACATGAAATTTTGAGAGAAATTAAGTTCTATCAGAGACAATATATGGACTTGATGAACCAAGAGATAGAATGGAAAATAAAACAAATGAGACAAAGGTCATTTGAATCGGCTGATAAATGTGGGAAACTCCTGGCATGGCAACTGAAGAAGAGACAAAAACAGAATACAGTTACAAACCTAGAAGTGGAAGGAAAGAACATTTATAAACCTAATGAGATTAGAAACTGTTTTCAGAGTTATTTCAAGAGACTTTATGCACAAGGGCCGGTGAATGAAAAAGAAATAGAAGAATTTCTTAAAAAATATGGATTACAAAAAATTTCTGAACAAAGTAAAGCGATTTTAAACCAAAAGATTACTGATCAAGAAATTGAGGGAGCCATTCAAAGTATGCAATTGGGAAAATCTCCGGGACCCGATGGACTGACCTCCAGATATTACAAAGCTTTGAAAGAATGGCTTATACAACCATTGAAGGAGGTCTGTAATGAAATTTTAGAGGGGAAAAAGGCACCTGAATCGTGGAAAGAAGCTTATATTACACTTATACCAAAGTCAGAGACTGAGAAGAACCAGGTCAAGAACTACCGCCCTATATCATTACTTAATGTGGATTACAAAATTTTTGCAGACATTTTAGCAAAAAGATTGAAAAGAGTTTTGGTGGGGGAGATTCACAAAGACCAAGCGGGCTTTCTTCCAGGAAGACATTTATCAGAGAATGTGAGAAACATAATAGACATTATGGAGTTACTGGAAGTTAATATTAACACTAAGGCAGTACTAATATTTGTGGACGCGGAGAAAGCCTTTGACAATATTTCTTGGAGTTTTATGAAAAAGAATCTCCAAGGGATGGGGGTAGGCCAAGGTTTTGAGAACGGTATAAGTGCAATTTATTCTGAACAAAAAGCAAAATTGATTGTAAATAATGTGGTTACAGAAGAATTTGCTATTGAAAAAGGGACACGACAGGGGTGCCCAATATCCCCATTGCTTTTTATATCAGTCCTGGAGGTTTTATTAAACATGATTAGAGGGGACCAGCTGGTTAAAGGGGTTCAGGTCGGAGCTAAACAGTACAAACTGAGAGCATTTGCAGATGATCTAGTTTTAACTTTACAAGAGCCAGACACTAGTACGAGAAGAGTTTTAGAGTTAATACAAGTATTTGGTCAAGTAGCAGGCTTTAAGCTGAATAAACAGAAAACGAAAGTATTGGATAAAAATTTAACAAGTGCAGAAAGAGAGAAATTCCAGAATGACACTGGTTTATTGATAGCAAAGAAGGTGAAATACCTGGGGATAAATTTGACATCTAAGAATGTGAACCTATTTAAAGATAACTATGAGAAATGCTGGGCAGAAGTGAAAAAGGATTTAGAAATATGGTCAAGTTTGAGACTTTCCTTGTTAGGCCGAATTGCTGTTATTAAGATGAATGTCTTGCCGAGAATGTTATTTTTGTTTCAAACATTGCAGATTGTGGATAAAATGGATTGTTTCAAGAGGTGGCAAAAAGATATATCTAGATTTGTCTGGCAGGGCAAAAAGCCCAGAATAAAATTTAAGATACTAACTGACGCAAAAGAAAGAGGGGGGTTTGCCCTGCCAGACTTAAAACTGTATTATGAATCAGCGGCTTTTTGCTGGCTGAAATACTGGCTACGTCTTGAGAACACAGACATTTTGGACTTGGAAGGGTTTAATAATAGGTTTGGTTGGCATGCATATATATGGTATGACAAGGTTAAGATTCACCAAGGTTTCAAAAATCACATTGTTAGAAAAGCCCTATATAATGTATGGATTAGATATAAAGACTTGTTGGAAAACAAAACACCCAGGTGGTTGTCACCGATGGAAGCTAAGGAAGTGAAAAAATTAAACATGGAATCTAAATGGCCGAAATATTGGGAAATTATAGAGTATGAGGAGGGAAAAGTTAAATTGCAAAGTTATGAGAAATTGAAGTCCAAAGTAAGAGATTGGCTCCATTATTACCAGATAAACAAAGTTTTTAAACAGGACAGGAAAATCGGCTTTCAGGTGGAAAGGTCGAAATTAGAAACAGAGCTTTTGGAATCCAGTACTAAGAATTTGTCAAGAATGTATAACTTGTTGTTGAAATGGAATACACAGGATGAGATGGTTAAATCAGCTATGATTAAATGGGCACAGGACATTGGATATGACATTATGTTTGCAGACTGGGAACAGTTATGGACCACTGGTATAAAGTTTACGGCATGTAATGCCTTAAGAGAGAATATTATGAAAATGATTTATAGGTGGTACATGACCCCAGTCAAGCTTGCTAAAATTCACCATTTGCCCAATAACAAATGCTGGAAATGTAATGAAACTGAAGGTACTTTTTATCACCTTTGGTGGACATGCCCTAAGATCAAGGCTTTCTGGGAAAGGATCTATAATGAAATGAAAAAGGTGCTTAAATGCACTTTCGCGAAGAAACCAGAGGCCTTTCTCTTGGGCATGGTAGGCCAATTGGTGTCAAAGAAAGATAGGATGTTTTTTATGTATGCGACAACAGCAGCAAGAGTACTTTTAGCAAAGTACTGGAAGACACAAGAACTACCCACACTGGAAGAATGGCAGACGAAGGTGATTGACTACATGGGATTGGCTGAGATGACTGGCAGAATCCGAGACCAAGGGAAAGAGACGGTGGAAGAAGACTGGAAGAAATTTAAAGTTTACCTTAAGAACTGTTGTAAAATTAATGAGTGCTAAAATGTTTTGAGTAATGTAAAATAGAATTGCAGCGATAAACAATTGGACATGGGAATAAGGATTTAAAGGAAGTGCCATAAGTAAATAAAATTAGAGGTTGCTGGAAAAATTTTAAAACAAAGATGCAGAAAAAGGAGGTATGGGGAAGTCGCTGAAAGAAGGTTTAAGGAAAAGAAGGTTAAGAAACTATACATGTTTATATGTGTGTTTGTTTTTGTATTGTCTTGTATTGTTATTTAATATGTGTAGGAAAATCAATAAAAATTTATTAAAAAAAAATAATAATCTTTGTACAAGATGTGCCTCATTATGAACTGTTGGTTGGCCATCAAAGATGTAAAGGAGAGTTGTATTATTATTATTATTATTATTATTATTATTATTATTATTAACAGCAGTTCAGATTTTGTTAAACCAAAGGAACTCTTGGTGTGAGCACAACCATAGTGTGAACTGATCTGTGCATGGGATTCTTATCTGCTACTGAGAACATCTTGTCTTGCATTTACCGTGATAAACCACAGCAGCCGTGGAACAGGGAGTGCATCCATGCAGAAGAGGAGCAGAGATGGGCAGAGATAGGTGAAGGGAAAGAAAGAAGGAAGAGAGAAAGGGCAGTGCAGATCTGCAAGGCAATGGCAGTGGCTGGCTTGTGCTTATATGCTATATACTGGAAAAGCTCCTGTTCTGTGTTTCCCGTCTCCTGTTTTCCAGGTACAAGCATTTGCTTCTCCAGCACCGGACAAAGAGTAGAGTTAAGCATATTTAATAATAATAATAATAATAATAATAATAATAATAATAATAATAATAATTTATTTATACCCAGCCCATCCAGTTGGGTTTCCCCAACCACTCTGGGAGGCTTCCAACAAAAGATTAAAAATACATTGAAACATCAGTCATTAAAATTTCCCTAAACAGGGCTGCCTTCAGATGTCTTCTAAATGGCAGATAGTTGTTGATTTCCTTGACATCTGCTGGAAGGGCGTTCCACATGGTGGGTGCCACCACTAAGAAGGTCCTCTGTCTGGTTCCCTGTAACCTCACTTCTTGCAGTGAGGGAACCGCCAGAAGGCCCTTGGAGCTGGATCTCAGTGTCTGGGCTGAGCAATGGGGGTGGAGAGGCTCCTTCAGGTATACTGGGCTGAGGCCATTTAGAGCTTTCAAGGTCAGCACCAACACTTTGAATGGTGCTCCGAAACATACTGGGAGCCAGTGTAGGTCTTTCAAGACCGTTGTTATGAGGTATGAAAACCACATGGATTTCCCCCCCCCGATTTCCCCCTTCTGCCGCCCTAGCCATGATACCTCTCAACCTGTTCTTGATGCCCCCCAATGCCTTGAAGCTGATTGATTTGGGGCACAGGTGACTCACCAAAAATTACCTCTTCTGTTCTTCTGTTAGTGGAGGTTTCTGTCAAATCCAATATCCTTAGATAGCACAAGGGCACCAAGGGTTGGAGTTTTGCACAATATAACAGTCTTGCTAGGTTTTCAGCTTGTTTGGTTTTTTTAACAGACATGCATAGAAAGGCTGGGGTTTATGCCACCCAGAGAGGCCAAAAGCAGCTAAATTTCATTTTCAAGCATGTACATTGGTACCTCGGGTTACATACACTTCAGGTTACATACGCTTCAGGTTACAGACTCCGCTAACCCAGAAATAGTATCTCGGGTTAAGAACTTTGCTTCAGGATGAGAACAGAAATCGTGCTCTGGCGGCGCAGCGGCAGCAGGAGGCCCCATTAGCTAAAGTGGTGCTTCAGGTTAAGAACAGTTTCAGGTTACGAACAGACCTCCGGAATGAATTAAGTACTTTACCCGAGGTACCACTGTATTGCCTAGTCTGGACCTTCCTAACCTGGTACCCACCGTCTGTTTTTGGGCTACAATTCCCATCTGCCACTGCAGACCAAGAACAACTGCTTGGCCAATGAAATTCCTTCATGATGTCCACACATCTCTGGTTAACAAACTTAATGCCTGGAGTGACAAACTATCACTCGACAACCTCTGCCTTCTATAAATTGCTTATTATGCTTGCTTTATTCTAGTCAGCCACTCTTCATTTTAACAGAGTAACAGGTGAAATTAGTTAAAACCAACAGCGCCATACATAAGATAAGGGGGTTGCCTGGCATATATATATATATATATATATATATATATATATATATATATTCACATTGAATAATTTATATGCCTCAAAGGGCCTTTATTTCCCTTGCTTGGAATTATATTTTCGTACCCATGGAGATTACAGCCATATTGTATCTATGCAACGCTTTGGGATTACAGTCTAAATCATACAGGGGTAACTGTGTTCAAATTGTCACGATCCATCATACTAATGTACAGGCCTACTGTGTAATGGCATTGTCGGAGTAATCCAATAAAATAAGTAGGTTCTAGAACTGAAACCAGGGTATGGCAGCTTTTGAATCAGTTTAGGAATATTTATTGTGTACATGCTGTGGTGCTTTGTGAGTTTGCCACCATTCAAAGGCTACGCACGGCTATTCCAGAGGGAAGTATAGGGCCTGTAAAGAACTTATAAATGGAATGAGAACTGGTTATGTAGAGAGAGAAAGGGAGGTGAAATTTGCAAGAGGGAATAGAGAACGTACAAGAGACACATGCAGCCAATACTTTGGGTAGTAAACTCCAGTGTGCACGACTGTTCCCCAACCCCCGGCCTTCAGCTCCTGGATCAGCAGGCTAAGTGGGAGCATCTCCCCCAGTCTGTTCCCCTCCACCTGTTGTCCTCATTGAAGGGAAGGGCAGAATAATTCAATTAAGTTTGCATTTAAAGGTGACCTTACCTAATTCACTTCTCCAAAATAGCACCTGAACCAAAACACAGCCACCCATTGAAATTCGCACTTGTCTGAATTTTGCAATGTAGTTTTCCAGCGAATAATGTGTGCATAGAAATGCATGCAAATTATGTGAAAACAAAACAAAACCTCCCACTTCTATTAATAGCATCCAAATCATCATAGTATTTAAGTATGTGTGTTTGTTTCAATAGGGCTTAGGAAACACCCTTTTTTCACCTATTCTCGCAGAAGGTATTGCGTTTATTGATCTGGCTGGTGGACTAGTGATTATATTTTGACCACAACTGGCAGGTAGCAGAGGCATATGCAGAAATGTTATAGGCTACTTTGGTAAGCACCCTGAGGTACACTGGAGCGTGAAAGGTTTTTGTCCCCAAATACATTTACCATCACACCACATTGACTTTCTTAAGTTGTTCTCTGTATCCATTCACATCTAATAATATAACATTTTCAAATACAAGAAGAGCCTTACTGGGCAATGGCACCACCGGAGCAAGTTTTATCGAGGCCAGAAGTCCAGGGCTCCCACTCACAAAATGAGCAGGAGGTCCCCTAAACAACAGGCCAAATTGCCACATTCCCCCCCCCCCAATACAAGTAAACTAATACTCTCATCCAAGGGGCTCCCCCACCATTAGGCCATTAAAGTCTTGTGCCTACAATCATCTAACTCAGTGTTACCCAAACTTGGGTCTCCAGCTGTTTTCGGACTACAATCCCTGACCACTACTCTTGCAACTAGGGGTGATGGGAGTTGTAGTCCAAAAACAGCTTGGAGACCCTAGTTTGGGAAACACTGATCTAACGGCACCACTGCTGCTGCATCAAAGCAAGGGTCCATTTACTCCAATGTACTGTTACCCATAAGAAACATGAGTCCTGCTGGATGAGACCAAAGGCCCATCGAATCTAGCTGTCAGGATGCTGTCAGCAGCTCCCAGTTGGTTGCCAAGGAAAGTATAAAGACAAGGAAAAGTTCCTTACCATCCTTTTTTATTTCAGTCCTTAATGGCGTTGTCTTAAGTGAATCTCCACCCCCACCCATCTCTCCCACTTCCTCATTTGTCACTTCTACGGGTGCTGCTACGTGCCCTCTATCTTCAAGCTCTTTGCTCTCCTACTTTCAAGGCACGTTGGTTTCTGGGAGAGTCTGGGATGCTTTCTAATTACAATGTGCCAGCTGGGTGTTGTTCTAGCTCTCCCATGATTCCTCAACTTTCCCCCCATCTGCCTCTGAGCTGCTACCAGGCAGAGGACCTTCTCGGTAGAGGCACCTGCCTTGTGGAATGCCCTCCCATCAGATGTCAAGGCAATAAGCAACTATCTTACTTTTAAATGACATCCAAAGGCAGCCCTGTTTAGGGAAGTTTTTAATGTTTAATGCTGTATTGTGTTTTAATATTCGGTTGGGAGCCACCCAGAGTGGCTGAGGAAACCCAGCCAGATGGGCGGGGTATAAATAATTATTATTATTATTATTATTATTATTATTATTATTATTATTATTTATTATTATTATTATTATACCTCCCTCAAACCCTTGTTGTAAGTCTATATTGTCTTCCTCTTCCTCCTCCCTGGAAGGATCAGGATGGGGATACAGTCTCCATCATTCCTCCTCTGCCCAGTCCCTGAGACTCCCATCCTGTTTTCACAGTGGTCAGTCTGATGCCTATGGAATACTTGCGAGCAGGACCTGAGTGCAAGAGCCCTCTCCCCACTTGATAGTCCCAGCAACTAGCATTCAGAGGCATACTGCCTCCCACAGTGGAGGCAGAACATAGCCATTGTAGTTAATATCCTCCATAAAACTGCATAAATAAATAGCAACACCCTAGAGGTCCTGGGCCCTAAGGAAGTCAGATTAGCCTCAACCAGAGCCAGGGCCTTTTCAACACTGGCTCTGGCCTGGTGGAACGCTCTGCCTCATGAGACCAGGGCCCTGCAGGATCTGATTTCTTTCCACAGGGCCTGTAAGACAGAGTTGTTCTGCCTGGCCTTTGGCTTGGAATCAACTGGATCCTGTTGAATTCAAGCCAAAAGCCAGCAAAGTTCAGAGGAATTGGCCACCCTCCAGGTGCCCGGCTTGAATCCTTGTTGACCTCCCTGTCTGCGACTCCCAGCAAGATCAAGGCGAGGTCTTTATCGGCGATTCTTCTCAACGTGAAGAAGAACACACCACTCCTCCCCCCCTCCATTCCCAGGGAGGGGAAAGAGACAGACAGAAATGTATTTACATGCCTTTATTCCTGTCTTTCCAGCAGTACAGAGAAATCATGTCTGAACTCTCTCATCACCAACTGCAGAGAGAGAATAACTCCACCCATGTACTTCCAGTACAGGGTCATGTGACACTCTGAGCTAACATCCGGTGCTCAGTGCACTGAATAGACTGTCCCTGGTTCCCACGGTACAGTCCCATAACATCAACATCCTGTTTTCCATTCCAGCCACCTGGAGCTCGCTTCTGCATTGCTCCTTTTTCGTAACAGATCCCCTCCCCCTCTTTCCTTTTTCCTTTCTCCTTCTGTGATGGAACTCCTATTTGGGAACTTCCTGGATAGTTGGCCTTGGTGAAGATTTGACCTTCCCATCCCCGAAAAGTTTTTGATTTGAGTTTCTGCTGAAATGAGGCTGCTTTTTAATGTTGTATTTTAATCTTGTTTTTAAGTTGTATTTTAATCAATTGTTTTATACCTGGTGTTAGCCACCCTGAGCCCGGTCTTGGCTGTGGAGGACTGGGTATAAATAAAAATTATTATCATCATCATCATCATCATCATCATCATCATCATCCTACACTATGTTGCATGGGGGCAAATTACGGTGGCCAGCAAGGGGCAGAGAGAAACCTCCTGAGAAATTCCAGACAGGGAGCGAAGGCCATTGTCCTGCCCAGTGTTTGTTCCCTGCCATTTAGTATTCAGCTGTCTATTGCCTGCACCAGAATCCACAACTTCCAGTCCAAGATTGATGACTGATACCATTTTTAAATGTTCCAGATAGTCTTCAAGGAATCTCATTTTCTTTTAGAAAAGTAGATGCATTGCATTCCTCTCTTTCTTTTGAATTTTGAATCAATCACAAAAGCATTTCTTTTCTCTTCTCCCCTCCCCCCCACATTGCCATCCTTTATCCCTAGTTCCTGCTTGGCCAGAATAGATTGATCTGTCACCTGCCAATTTGTCACACTTGTGCAGCCTGCTTGTGTCAGTCAGTGCCAGAGGACGGCCACTTCATCACTGCCAGTGGCATGTTGTCATTAAGACCAGGCGATCGCACGTTCGGAGGAGCCTCGCTGATCCAAAACTTGGATCAATTCGACCGGCAATACCGAACATAGATGGAGACAAAATGGGAACCACCCTGTCTACCTAGAAAAGTTATTTCTTGCTGCAATATTCTGTGCATATGCTTTTTGTCATTAGGCGGCTGGCTTCCAAGTGAGATGTTTTCTTAAAATTTAATGCGTTCCTGAAATAACAAAGTGAGGGGGCAGAGGCGACAGCACCAGCTGTTTCCCAAGAAATCAGTCATTTTCCTATTTTGTTCTGGGAAATTCTGGTATACCTTAGAAATGTATTGGCAGCGGCGGCGGAGGAAGCTGCTTGGGCACCTGGGTTGGCGCACCCAGGGGTGGGGCGAGCCGCCTATAGGGGCGGGGTGCACCATGGGGCCTCTGAAGTCTGCCTGCCTCCTCCCACTCAGCTGCCCTACAGCTGGGGGGGGGGAAGGCAGTGGGTGGACTGTTTGGCCAGCGCGGAGTCTGTGTACGCTCAAGCCACCATGTCACTCCCAGGAGAGATGCGTGGCTCGGGCGCGCTACAGGCTGCGCGGTGAGTGCTGCCCGGCATTTTGTCACCCCCCTCAGTGGTGACACCCGGGGTGACCCACCCCCACTGCACTCCCCTTCCTCCACCCCTGGGTCTGCATAACCCACCCAGGGGGTATGTGGCGCCATCACATAAAATCAACATTTCAAAAGTAGGGGGTCCATGGCTTGGTTTTTGAAAAACAGGGGGGACTGTAGTACTTGGCAAATTGAGGCCCATGCATAGTAACTAAGAAAGCAGGTGTGACTACCACCAACCTGGTTCCCTGTAGCCTCACCTCTTGCAATGAGGAAGCCACCAGAAGGCCCTCAGAGCTGAACCACAGTGTCTGGGCTAAACGATGGGGGTGGAGACGCTCCTTCAGGTATACTGGGTCGAGGCCATTTAGGGCTTTAAAGGTCAGCACCAACACTTTGAATTGTGCTCAGAAATGTACTGGTAGCCAATGAAGATCTTTCAGGACTGGTGTTGTATGGTCTCACCTTGCCTATGGAATCTCTCACCCCACAAAAGAGGTTAATCTGGCAGCAATATATTCCAGGTGAATACCTTTTTATTTTCCCAGACATTTTAAAAAGCAAATATTTTTGTTGTTGTTAAAGCAAGGTGGTTTTGATCTTCAATGGAGAAGGCAGCTCTTTGAACACAACCCTTGGAATGCACACAATTGTCACTTCCATTTGAATCAACTGGCAAGATTTTGTATCTGGCTGAGCTTTGATGCAGTGATTACTTACTGCAGGTCCCACTACTTTAAGCAAGGGGACATAACTCTTCACCTCTCTTATTCTACGGCAGGTCCAGATGTCACTGGACTACAATGTCCATCATCCCTGATTATTGACCAAGCTGGCTAGGGCTGATGATAATTTGGAATCCAACAATATCTGCAGGGCCATAATTTCTCTGCTGCTTTCCTAATGGTAAGTATTTTTTGAGAATTTAGCTAACTTTAGAATGGTCATCAAGGATGGTTCGGTGGCATATGAACACATCTGAGGATACAGGGATGGAATTTCTCAAGCCAACAACATTTTGTAAGCTTCTCATAGGCTTCTGGTTGGCTACTGTGAGAAAACGATGCTGAGCTAGATGGATCTTTGGTCTGATCCAGGAGGGTCTTATTATGTTCTTATGACTCTGAGGCTATTGCCTTAATTGGAAAGCATTAAATGATGACCCACATTCTCATTTTATTCCAAGGTCCATTTCCCAAGCTCTTGCATGTGCGTTCTTTTGATGTTGGAAAAAAACATAACCAATCTGTATGTTCAAAAATGACAATCCGTTATGCCACTAACTGCAGAGCCCTGAAACCCTGCTGAGTATCTCATTAAAGCCCTCTAAATCAAAGCTGGCTCTGTGCCTGAAATTTGAGCAGGAGGTGAGAAGCAAGCATTGCGGAACTCTCTTTGCCTACGGAAAGATGACATTTCTTCTGTGTGTGGCACAACTTGCACACAGTTATAGCAAGCTAAACTCATCTCCCTAAGGTAATCAAAGGCCATGAGGAATACTGAAGGTTTTGGGATCCTTTCCAAAGTAGCATCCTTGTGATAGGATGCTGATCAATAACTAGTTTTATGTGAGGGCGCAACTTTGAGAAGGGAATGGAAGGTGGTTGTTCAAGTCCCTGCCCATTTCCCCAACTGGACTTCCAACATGTTCTATTGCCACATCCATCTATCTATCATCTATCTATCTATCTATCTATCATCTATCTATCTATCTATCTATCTATCTATCATCTATCTCTCTGTCTATCATCTATCTATCTGTCTGTCTGTCTGTCTATCATCTATCTATCATCTATCTATCTATCATTTATCTATCTATCATCTATCTATCTATCATCATCATCTCTCTCTCTCTGTTTATCTATCTATGATCGGCATTTACAGGAAGCCTCAAAGCAGGGCTTGCAGAAAGCTCAAACATTCCTTTGCATTGCTGACTTGAAACGAAACTGGGCAATGCGAAGGATCCTGCATTGGGGGGCCTGAGACAGATTTTATTTTTATTTAGTTGCTTGCATTGTCTGGTGTCATTGTGACATCAGGTGAAAGAGATGTGAGAGGCCCAGCTCACATCTCAAAATACTCCCTGAGGGTGGGGGAGGTTCCCCACCTCAGCTCTCCTATCTTTTGAATGGGTACCTGGGTTTGTGGTCCTTCTCAGTCGCAGGTACTTTTCAAAAGACATACCCTCCAACATTTATTTGATGAAAATAGGGGTGTCTTATTCAATCATCACCATTATACCCCGCCCACCTTTCTGGGTTGCCCCAGTCACTCTGGGCAGCTTCCACCATATATATATATATATATATATATATATATATATATATATATATTTGTTGTTGTTGTTAAGTTGTTTAGTCGTTTAGTCGTGTCCGACTCTTCGTGACCCCATGGACCAGAGCACGCCAAGCACTCCTGTCTTCCACTGCCTCCCGCAGTTTGGTCAAATTCATGCTGGTAGCTTCGAGAACACTGTCTAACCATCTCGTCCTCTGTCGTCCCCTTCTCCTTGTGCCCTCCATCTTTCCCAACATCAGGGTCTTTTCCAGGGAGTCTTCTCTTCTCATGAGGTGGCCAAAGTATTGGAGCCTCAGCTTCAGGATCTGTCCTTCCAGTGAGCACTCAGAGCTGATTTCCTTAAGAATGGATAGGTTTGATCTTCTTGCAGTCCATGGGACTCTCAAGAGTCTCCTCCAGCACCATAATTCAAAAGCATCAATTCTTCGGCGAATACCCTCCAACAATTCTCTGATGAAAATAGGGACACCCTAAGGAAAAGCGGGAGATTCCGGGATAAAATCAGAAACTGGGACATCTTCTGTAAATGCAGGACTGGCCCTGCAAAACAGGGACACTTGCAAGGTCTGAAAATATTGTTTTGTAGTTATCGTCTTAATAAAACTGTTCCCCCAGATGCAATTTCCGAGGGCTGAATTCCGGATAGATCTGGGGAAAACCCGGATGTTTGGCAGCCCTAGGATAAGCTTTCTGTGGCATTTGCCCTCCTAGGTGTGTGACATCATACCGGGTTCATAAGGAAAGGGTTAACTAATCGTAAAATGACTAACCAATGGGAACCCAAGGGGCAGAGTTAACTGTGTATAAGGTTTAAGCACAGAGGTTTTTTGGGGGGAGTTAGAGTTAGGGTGGTGGAGAAGACAGTCTGGAGTTAGACAGAGAAGATAAGTCTGTGGGTTGGGCTAGTCTGGTGTGAGAGAGTGAGAGAATGTGTTGAGAGGAGTCAGTCAAACAGTTGAGATAATCAGTCAGAACGTATTAGGAAGGTATAGGCCAGTAAAGAAACTAAAGTAAGATATATTATCTGAGTATCAGAATATTATCTGAGAAACCATAAACTTGTTAATGTTTGTAAAATAGACTTGTTTTTTTGGTTCACTTTTAACAACTGTCTGGACTCAGTGTTTTACCAGAGAGTAACGGGTTGGTGGCAGCGGGAAAGCGAGCACAGTGGTGGCACAGGGATCAATAGACCGTTAGACGTCCAGGAACCCTGTGTGATCGCCACACTTTCCTTAGCAAGACACAGACAGTTTCCTGGGGAGGGACAGATTTGTCCCCAAGCCCCTGAAAGTGCATTGGGCCAGTGCATGGAATGCCAGCAGATCACAGCCTGAGTGTAAGCAAGAAGGTTTTATGTGCTTGTGGTTAGAGCTGAGAAGAAATGTCGTGACTTAATTTTTCCTGCAATTGCCCTAAATCCAGCATAGGGTTATATGCCAAACCCCATCGAAATCATAGCTGGAAGAATCTTGTAGGACAACTAATCCAACTCTCTGCATGGTGCCAGAAAATCAATGGCCTTAAGTGCAGTCAATGGGTGTGGTGTGTTTTGCCACGGAATTGCTTTGCATATGTATTGATTTGCACCGAGTCCCGCTCGCGGTACCAAACAGGGTGCTCTTCGTGGGAACAAAGTTATTAAGAATCAGGTTCATGCTGCATTTCGTAAAGGGCACTGCTTCAGTTTTCCTGGCACCGTAAGACCGTTCCTTGCATAATTCCGCTCATTTCATTCGGCGCTGCAGCAATACATTTTAGTCTGAGCATGACTGTGTAATAATGTGCAAATCACAACGGACTACAGTGCCTATTTCTCTTTTATTAAAAAGGAACTGTCGCCATATCAGGGAGCTTGCTGACAAAATAGTTGCAGTAACGCATCTGGCAGAACAGTTGAGAGAGGAGGTTTGCAAGGCCCGGTGCCTTAACCATTCCTCATAAACAGGGATGGCTTTAATTCACTGTGTGAATAGTGATTTCGTGGTCAAGGAAATGCAGCCAGCATTATTTTATATTAGTGCCAAATTAATGTTGCATCAGCACTAAGCAGCACACTCCCTCCTTAATGTGTGTGTGTGTGATGTGAATGTGGCAATGAAAAATTGTTTTATTTTTATTGGCTTCCACCAGCATATTTAAGCATTTTAAATAGCAACCACTGAAGAAGAGCTATTATTTCCAATGAGAGTGCAGATTTGCAGATTTCAACTAAGCCTTAAAAATAAACCCATTTTAGTATCACTGTGAGGTTGGTTCTTTTTCAAGATCTCTCTCTCTCTCTCTCTCTCTCTCTCCCTGACCCCACCCTCCGGCCACTAGAAACATGCAGTTTCAAGTTCCATCAGCCGAGGTTCAGATTTTTTTGGGGGGGGGGTAAAAAGAACCTGTTCCACACCATTTCAAAAATACCCTTGCCACTCATGCGCCTTTATGCATAACAACTGTAATTAAGGAAGTGCTAAATATTTATTACCAAGCCTCTAGCACTATTTACTTTTCAAAAAGCTTGCCTGCTTCCCCCCTCTCTTTTTTAATTATCCAAGTAATTTTTCTCCCCAAATAAACTCCCTTAAAAAGATATTTAACGATCTAAACCCAGTTGCTCTGGGAGCTGGTAAACCATTACAAAAGGGCAAGCCCAGTGATCATATTTATTCTGCTACTGAACTCTATTTACTTGAATTAGAGAAATGAGAGCAGTGAAGTGCTTTTCTCTCTATTACCAGTAAATCCCCCCCCTTTTTTGTATCAGAGTTGTATGAAACCCTGTAGTATGCTAAAACATTTTCAGGAAAGATTAATATTAGCCATAGAAATTCATCATTCTGAAGAAAACGCATTATTTATTCTCTGACTTCTATTTAATGTCATTGATTTTGGGTTACTCAACTGGATTCTGATCATCACCATCCCTAATACCACCTATAAAATGTTGTTAAGAGGGTCCAAACAGAGTGCATTCATCAAACATTCTGCATAAAATCCACAAAGTTCTGTCTGATAAATCAACCCTTTTCGAAAACTGACAAATCTTGCTTCGGGAACAAGTTATTACAACAGCTTCAGACACTTTGGGAACTAAACAGAGCTCTGCTGAATATTCTCCAGTTTTTATTTTCATGCAATTTATTTAGATTATGCAAATGCCCAACTGCTTCAACAATCCCATCCAGCGCCAACGTTTCTCATGATTGCTATAAAAGCTTTCTAGGCATTTTTCTTGGAGCAGCTCCTCTTCCCGGATTCGTCACATGGATGACCCCACCCACATGTGGATCATGCAGTGAACCAAAGGATGCCAAAATTTGGGGGATTTTATTTGATCTGCATTTTGATGCAGAAGTTATTTCATGGGTCTTCCACTGACATATCTGCTTACGTAAATCCTGCTCACTGATTCCTACACCCCTCCTAAGCATTATAATCAGATTTAGCTCTATGACGAAATAATTTAACATAACTCAGAATCATGGCAAGTGATAGCGATGCAAAACAAACAAGTGGATTTTTCGATGAAATCAGTGGCCCGTCAAAAAAAGTTTTCTCAACTTTTTGTCTTCTACCTTTGGTATGGCATAGGAACATAGGAAACTGATTTGCACATAATCAGACCAGCAGTTCAGTGCTATCTGCACTAGAGTTGAACAACATTGTGTCCCTAGGTGTGCACACAGTCCCAGAGGCCTTTCCCATTTCCCACAAGGCCCCTGACATTTGAATGCTTAAAAGAAGCACTATCTCGCGATGTCCACAGCAGGTTTGCAAATGGGCCCCAGTGGGATTAGCAGCCCCTGATCTACACTAACTGGCAGTGGTTTTAGACAGAGGTCTCTTCCTCTTTTTTTTTTAATATAATCTTTATTGATTTTATGATTACATACTATACATATACACATTACTTTACATTAACATTTACATTTATTCCTAAGAGTTGACTTCCCTCCTTCCTTCTTCTGGCTTTTTTTATGTCATCTCTAAGTTTTTCGCATTGTCTTTATCGATTTTGTATAATGTTGTTCTTCTTTCAACTTTATCTGTACAGTGTCAATATACAAATAAATCTTTCTGTATATACATGACTTGTTGTTTCTCTATATTCATTTACAGATACAATTAGTTACCTTGACTGTACATTTTAATTCATATTGTCATTAACATCCAATAAAGTTTCTTTTAATTTCCCATTATGAGGTTTATTTCCATTCTACTGATTTCACTATTTCACCTTATCCTATGTATAACATAAATTTTTCCCATTCTTTTTGGAATGTTTCATCGCCCTGTTGTCGAATTTCCCCCGTTAATTTGGCTATTTCCGCGTATTCCATGACCTTGTACTGCCACTCTTCTACTGTTGGCAATTGTTGTTGTTTCCACACCTGAGCCAGCAGTAACCTCGCCGCTGTTGCTGCATATAGGAACAATTTCTGATCCTTCTTATCAATATCCTCTCCCACCATTCCCAACAAGAATGCCGACAGAGGTCTCTTCCTCTCTGCCTTATCCGGGGATTGAACCTGATATTCGCTGCATGCAAAGCAGATGCACTAAGCTACAGCCCTTCCCCACATGAACTAGTTTCATTCTAACCAGGGGAAAAGTAATATAGCTGTCTGCTCAGGTTTTCTTTACTTTTCATTACGATGACATTACAGGAGAGAGTGATATGTATGAGGTGATGTGACAGCTACAGGCTGTGTGTCTAAATGAGTGACGGGATTATAATGTCTGTTTATGAAGTTGGCAAGTGGTACAGAGCGCAGACATGAAAGCAAAGGCAAACTCTATGAGCCGCATACCTCTGTACCTAGACTGCGCTATCAGAAGTAATAAAAATAATAAGGCATCTCCTTCATATAGTTACTCCTTTATTTTTAGTCACAGAGCAGGAGACATATTTTTATCCTGCTGCTTACCTTTTTTTTTACTGTCCTGATTTAGTTAATGCCTGGATACATTTTAAAAAATATTTTTATAGGTGTATTTATTTGCAAGTGCTTAGGGTGGAAAAATAAACCTTCTTTCAAGGGACATTGGTTTCCTTCTTTTCTGCTAACGTACTTGATACTTTCATCATATTATATACCCACGTCCCCCGCTTGCATAATTATAAATATTTATTTAATTGCATTTTTGAATCCAACCAACACAGGGGTTAGTAGTCTCTTGGGTCCACTGGCTTGAAACACTGTCAGGGACACCACACCAGACTGCAGTCAAGCACACACTGCAACCTATTATATTGGCAAAAGTAGACTTATTTTAGCAGGGGTGGGAGGAAGGGGACCTGGTGGGCACCAGGGAAGGGCTATGTGACCTTGTGTGCATTGGTGAGTCCTGTATTAGTATCTATAGCAGCGGTTCTCAACCTGTGGGTCCCCAGATGTTGTTGGACTACAACTCCCATCATCCCTGAGCTCTGGCCTTGCTAGCTAGGGGTGATGGGAGCTGTAGTCCAACAACATCTGGGGACCCACAGGTTGAGAAAGGCTGATCTATAGCCTGCATGCATGGGCACCTGCCAAGATTCACAACCCAACAGGGGCCTCACCATTCAGATTGCCTGAACCTCTTCCTACTCCAAACCACTTCCACCTGCTTGCTCAGATGATCTCTCCCTTTGGCCCAGATGACCTGACCATGTGAACAATGGTGGTGGCAAGAAAGGGCGGCTGCAGCTATTGCTGCTGCTTCCTTCTCATTGCCACCAATGCTCACAGCAGAATCCCAACAGTGTACCACGAGGAGTCCCACAGAACCCAGAGCTCTTTCAGCACCTTGGAGAGCTACCGGGCTCTTGCTGAGTTGGCTCCACAAGCAGTTGTCTCTGAGACCACCTAGTTCAGGCATAGCCAAACTTGGCCCTCCAGCTGTTTGGGGACTACAACTCCCATCATCCCTAGCTAACAGGACCAGTGGTCAGGGATGATGGGAATTGTAGTCCCCAAACAGCTGGAGGGCCGGGTTTGGCCAGGCCTGACCTATTTGCAAATGAAGCAAAGAGAAAACTGCAATTTTTAGTGGGTGGAGTAAGTTTTAGTGGTGTAGCCTTATTGGAGTTCACCGAATGGGTCTGCATTGCTCCAGGACAGGAAGACGGAAGTCAAATGACACCGAGTTGGTCCAAAGAAAGAGTTTATTCTGCTCTCCGGATAGCAGAAGGCACTTGCGTGGTGAGTTCACAGCAAGTCCAAAGAAATGACAAGTTTCATGCAGTATATATACCCTCCAGGCACCCTCTCCCTCCTCCCCTAGGAGCCCAACCACGTCAGCCTATGTACGCAGGTTGACATCACATATGTTCCTGCTCTGGTACTCTCAACCATAAAAGGATCTTCCTTCCTGTACTTCTGACCATAAAAGGATCTTCCTCTTCCTACTCTTATCTTGGGAAGAGGTCGTCATCTACGGGAATACGCTTTTGGCGTTTTTCCCGGACATCGGCCTGCGCGTATTTTGTGGTCAGCACATAAGATAAGGTACACACGCATCATCCCTGCTGTACTGGAACTTGGCAAGGTCACTCATTGCCGCCACGGAGCTTTGTTCTTGTTATGGATTTGCTCAACGGCTCAAGTTTATGCATTTTAGCTCAGGAAAAATAGGGATTTTGGTGCAGTTTAAAACTGCCTGCACAGTCAGTTTTTGAGTTCTGGGAAACCCATTCCTTCAGTGGGTGGAGCAGCAGAACCCATACGATGAAGAAGCCACCACCTCTTGGGAAAACTTGGATGTGAGCAATTCACTCACAAACTAATTGGGTGAGAACGGCATTCTTTTAAAATCCATGGTAGTGATTGGTAGTGAATCCCATAAGCTGCTAAAGTGGAGTGGTGAGAAGCATTGCCCTCCTGGACTTTATAAGTCTGTGAATGGCTACTAATCGCAATGGCCATATGCTACCTTTAGGATCAGAGGCAGTATGCAGAAAAATACCACCTGCCTGGGAGCAAACAATGAGTGTACTGTCACCCTCATTTCCTGCATGTGGGCTTCCTGGGAGCAGCTAGTTTGCCACTGTAAGAAACAGAATGGTCAGGTGGCTGATCTGATCCAATGGGACTCTTCTGACGTTCTTAACTCATTTAACAGATATTCATAGAATCGGTCAGTTGGAAAGAACAACGAGAGTCATCTGGTCCAACCCACAATGCAAGAATCTTTTGTCCAATGTGGGACTCAAACCCATGACCCTGAGATTAAGACAGGCAGCCCTGTTTAGGGAAGCTTTTTATATTTGATGAATCATTGTATTTTAATATTCTGCTGGAATATTCTGCTGGACACCCAGAGTGTCTGGGGAAACCAGCCATATGGGCAGGGTATAAATAATTATTATTATTATTATTATTATTATTATTATTATTATTATTATTATTATTATTATCTCTTGCTCTATCGACTGCTCCCAGCTGATTCTGAATTTTTTCCTCATATTATACAAGCAAGGAAAACATTTCTCTCTCCTTTGTTGTTGACTTTGATGAAACGCTCTTATATCAGCTTCCCCCCTCCCTAAGACTCAACCTCTTTTGCTTTAGTTCTTCTTCTCTAGCCCCAATCAGACATTTCCTGCATGCCTTTACTAAACAAGGGGTGGGGGAGAGAGGGACAGTGCCCAGCTGCCCTGCTCACCACCATTTGAGCTATCTGAAAGTATCTGGAAACTGAAGGGCCTCAGCTATGAATGCAGAATTTGCTGTACACACATCAATCCCATTTTACAAATGTCCTACTGAAAACATGGATATCAAGTGGGCATGGTGCCTTCAGGATGTAGGAATGGTCTCATTTTACCCTCCATGTATTTAGATTATGCATGGAGAGAACCAAGTCCCTGGCACTTCTGAGATCCTGTGTCTGAGCAGTTTCCCATTATACATAGCTATCATCATCTTCAATTATAGGACTTTATCCTCAGCAGCAGGTCTGAGAATTGCTGCAATACTTCCTCCCTCTTCTACTGATTCTGCCTTTGTCATTATTTATTGGCTTTGTGTGAGCACACCAGCAATATGAAGTCATTATATAAAGCATACAATGGTTTTATAGTACAGTAAGATGGCCTGTAAAAGTGATATCATGTGCCGTCTGTTTATATTAAATGCTCTGAAGGCACAGTCTTAGTAAAACTGCACTGCAGTACATTGCTTCAAATTACTAAAGAGGTTTTGTTGATGAAGAAGGACGGCAAGCTTGAGGATGTGATGGGCTTGGCTTCCCGACAAGCAAAAGGCACATTTCATACTATAATGCAGGCACAGGCAAACTTGGCCCTCCATATGTTTTGTGACTACAACTCCCATCATCCCTGATCACTGGTCCTGTTAGCTAGGGATAATGGGAGTTGTAGTCCCAAAACATATGGAGGGCCGAGTTTGCCTATGCCTGCTATAATAGCTGAAGCATAAGAAGGCTGATCGCCGAAGAATTGATGCTTTTGAATTATGGTGCTGGAGGAGACTCTTGAGAGTCCCATGGACTGCAAGAAGATCAGACCTATCCATTCTTAAGGAAATCAGCCCTGAGTGCATCCTAGAAGGACAGATCGTGAAGCTGAGGCTCCAGTACTTTGGCCACCTCATGAGAAGAGAAGACTCCCTGGAAAAGACCCTGATGTTGGGAAAGATAGAGGGCACAAGGAGAAGGGGATGACAGAGGACGAGATGGTTGGATAGTGTTCTGGAAGCTACCAGCATGAGTTTGAGGAAACTGCGGGAGGCAGTGGAAGACAGAAGTGCCTGGCATGCTCTGGTCCATGGGGTCACAAAGAGTCGGACACGACTAAACGACTAAACAACAACAACAAGGGGGCAATAGCACTACAGGGATGGAGAATTTAGGCCTAGTTCCAACATTTCACCGTCCAGGCAAATCAGCCATTGTTACCTACCCTCAAATATTTCTCTAATGAAAACAGGGACATCCTAGGAATTCATTTTCAGACAAAGAACTAGCGCAGTTCTCTTGTGCTATATCAGAGGGATCTTGAAAAGACTTAACAAGTCAATTAAATCACCAAGGGCCAAATTATGCAGAAAGAATAAATGGAGTGAAACTTCTCTTTATGTCAGCAAGAGTTTTGCTTGAACAAGAACTGCATACATTGCCTCATGCTCAGCACATGAGGTATGCAGCACCCAAACATTATTGTGGTTTTATGGATTTGGTACATTGGCAACGCAAGAGAGGAGAAGAACCCAGCCCGTAAATTTTAGTGAATTTGAATGTGACTGCCTGGCTACATCTGATACACTTGATAAGATTCTTCATAGAAATATAGCCTTCTAGGCTTCTGGGCCTTCAGAGTGCTTGAGATATGATTGACTTCTGTTTATGTAGTGGACACTGTTCTGAGCTCATCTTGCTCCAGGTTCAGAAGCTTAACTAAAGTAGATGTCCCCTTGAAAGGTGGTACCATATTACTTAAGAAATCATATATCTACTCAAAAATAAGTCCCATTGAGTCCTATGGTGGCCATTCCCAGTCAAGTGAGTATATGATTAGACCCTTTTAGTGCAATCCACTTAATTCAATAGGACTTGCTTCCAGGTAAATGTGTATGGGAATGCAGCCTTAGTCATATCTACCTTTGAATATAATGGGATGTTTATTTAGATACACACACACAGAGTGCATAATCTACACTAGTAAACACTCCTGTAGCACCTATTTACCATGGTATGCCCCCATTTTCTGATACCAGTCCCATGAGAAACATGGTTTCTATTTTGTTGCAATTATGCCCTTTGGTTGACTTTTGAGGATGCATTAAACAAAACAAATTAAAACAATTGTTTAAAAAGATAGTTAAAAAGACTCTTCTGAAAAACGTAAAAACTCCCATAAAAGAATCAAGTCTGCAGAAAAAGTTATATGATCTAAGAAAGTCTTTAAAAGAATCCTTCCGAAAGGATATATACCTGATATCTGAAGAAGTGTGCATGCACACGAAAGCTTATACCTAAAACTACTCAGTTGGTCTCTAAGGTGCTACATTATAATTTTAAAATTCTTTTGGAAGGATTCTTTTAAGGATTCTTATTCTTAATGAACCCTCATGGTTTTCCATTTCTTCTCTGACTACATCCCATGTCCTTTGATTGCCTCCAAAAATAAGTTGCTGTTTTTAAATGACTCACTGGCACGTCCTTCTTCTTTCTAAAAAAAACACCACCCCAAAAAAGCTGTGTTCTACTCAACTAAAATATTGCGTTGGGCTGAAAGAGTCCATAAAAGCATTGAAGAGATTACACTCTACTGCACTTTGAACTACCTGCAGGCCATTCCTTCCAAAAAACAACAACAGAGTGCCAGATTTTGACATCAATATTTCCTTGAACTATGGTGAAATCTCTACTGACAAAGAATCTCAATGGGTGAATGGAAGTAAAAGACTTTATTTTGGATGCATAGGTTTGTTGTGATTCAAGGGGGATATTCATATGTCAAGATGTCAGCATTGCCAGATGAATGTTAAAATAGAAGCAGATGGGTCTTCCAGACTGGATTTTGCACCTTTCTAGAAATTTGGGTTCTCTCTGTCGCTGTCATTTGTACCAATGCTTGCATACATCACAGAACAAGCATAGAATCATAGAATCATAGAGTTGGAAGAGACCACAAGGGCCATCTAGTCCAACCCCCTGCCAAGCAGGAAACACCATCAGAGCACTCCTGACATATGGTTGTCAAGCCTCTGCTTAAAGACCTCCAAAGAAGGAGACTCCACCACACTCCTTGGCAGCAAATTCCACTGTCGAACAGCTCTTACTGTCAGGAAGTTCTTCCTAATGTTTAGGTGGAATCTTCTTTCTTGTAGTTTAGATCCATTGCTCCGTGTCCGCTTCTCTGGAGCAGCAGAAAACAACCTTTCTCCCTCCTCTATGTGACATCCTTTTATATATTTGAACATGGCTATCATATCACCCCTTAACCTCCTCTTCTCCAGGCTAAACATGCCCAGCTCCCTTAGCCGTTCCTCATAAGGCATCGTTTCCAGACCTTTGACCATTTTGGTTGCCCTCCTCTGGACACGTTCCAGTTTGTCAGTGTCCTTCTTGAACTGTGGTGCCCAGAACTGGACACAGTACTCCAGGTGAGGTCTGACCAGAGCAGAATACAGTGGCACTATTACTTCCCTTGATCTAGATGCTATACTCCTATTGATGCAGCCCAGAATTGCATTGGCTTTTTTAGCTGCCGTGTCACACTGTTGGCTCATGTCAAGTTTGTGGTCAATCAAGACTCCTAGATCCTTTTCACATGTACTGCTTTCAAGCCAGGTGTCACCCATCTTGTATTTGTGCCTCTCATTTTTTTTGCCCAAGTGCAATACTTTACATTTCTCCCTGTTAAAATTCATCTTGTTTGTTTTGGCCCAGTTCTCTAATCTGTCAAGGTCGTTTTGAAGTGTGATCCTGTCCTCTGGGGTGTTAGCCACCCCTCCCAGTTTGGTGTCATCTGCAAATTTGATCAGGATGCCCTTGAGTCCATCATCCAAGTCGTTGATAAAGATGTTGAATAAGACCGGGCCCAAGACAGAACCCTGTGGCACCCCACTAGTCACTCATCTCCAGGATGAAGAGGAACCATTGATGAGCACCCTTTGGGTTCGGTCAGTCAGCCAGTTACAAATCCACTGAGTGGTAGCATAGTCAAGACCACATTTTACCAGCTTCTTTACAAGAATATCATGGGGCACCTTGTCAAATGCCTTGCTGAAATCAAGGTAGGCTACATCCACTGCGTTCCCTTCATCTACCAGGCTTGTAATTCTGTCAAAAAACGAGATCAGGTTAGTCTGACATGACTTATTTTTCAGAAATCCATGCTGACTATTGGTGATCACAGCATTCCTTTCTAGGTGCTCACAGACTGTTTGCTTAATGATCTGCTCCAGAATCTTCCCTGGTATTGATGTCAGACTGACTGGGCAGTAATTATTTGGGTCCTCTCTTTCCCCCCTTTTGAAAATAGAGACAACATTTGCCCTCCTCCAGTCTGCCGGGACTTCGCCTGTTCTCCAGGAATTCTCAAAGATGACTGCCATTGGTTCTGAGATCACATCTGCCAGTTCTTTTAATACTCTTGGATGCAGTTCATCTGGCCCTGGAGACTTGAATACATCTAAACTAGCCAAGTATTCTTGTACTATCTCCTTAGTTATTCTGGGCTGTGTTTCCTCTGCTGAATCATTTTACTAACAGCTTGAGTCCCGGAAGGAGGAAAGAGGAACAGGGGAAACCTTGTGTTTTCTTATGGTGTAGATCATCTTTTTCAACCCAAGGACCACATTCACTTTCAGAGACCACATGCCAGTGGTGGATGGGGAAAACACATTAAAATGTGAACTAAATCAATTTGTTTCCCCTCCCTATGCCATCCTCCATACTGCCGAGAGTCATGAACCTCCCATTTTAACACACTCCCTCCAACATTCATTTGATGAAAACAGGGACATCCTCCAACATTCATCATCATCATCATTATTATTATTATTATTATTATTATTATTATTATTACCCCGTCCATCAGACTGGGTTGGACAAACCATTCTGGGCAGCTTCCAACATATATAAAAACGTAATAAAACATTCAACGTAAAAAAAAAAAATGCTTCCCTACACAGGGGATGCCTTCAGATGTCTTCTAAAGGTTGTATAGTTACTTATCTCCTTGGCTCAGAGGTTACATAACTCCATACCCCCCAACATTTCTCCAATGAAAATAGGGACGTCCTAAGGAAAAGCAGGACATTCCAGGATCAGACCAGAAACCTGGATGGCTTCTGTAAATCCAGGACAGTCCTTGGAAAATAGGGACACTTGGAGGGTCTGTTTACATTCCTGCAATGCTACTGATACAGCATCACTCAGATGATTTGCAGTGGTGGTGGTAGTGAATTAAATGGTGGCTTATAGTCTGCAGCCAGCATTGGAGGGCACCTATCCAAGGACACTTTGTTTTGCCAAATCTGGAGGTAGTTATTAGTCCCACTGTGTTCAATGGGCCTTATTGTTGTTGTTTAATCATTTAGTCGTGTCCGACTCTTCGTGACCCCATGGACCAGATCACGCCAGGCACTCCTGTCTTCCACTGCCTCCCGCAGTTTGGTCAAACTCATGCTGGTAGCTTTGAGAGAACACTATCCAACCATCTCATCTCGTCCTCTGTCGTCTCCTTCACCTTGTGCCCTCCATCTTTCCCAACATCAGGATGTTTTCCAGGGAGTCTTCTCTTCTCATGAGGTGGCCAAAGTATTGGAGCCTCACCTTCACAATCTGTCCTTCCAGTGAGCACTCAGGGCTGATTTCCTTAAGAATGAATAGGTTTGTTCTTCTTGCAGTCCATGGGACTCTCAAGAGTCTCCTCCAGCACCATAATTCAAAAGCATCAATTCTTGGGCCTCAATGGGCCTTATTCCTAAATAAATGTGTGTAGGATTACAGCCTTATTTATGACTCAGTGTAGCAATGGAGCATCTATGCATCATGATAGCGAAACTACCACAGAAGCCATATCCCTTTACTTTGCTGGGAGTCAATTGTGCAGTGCTAACAGTGTCAGCTCTTCTGCCTTTGTATCAGTGTCAGGTGATTTCTCACTGATGAGTTGTAGTGATTTTCTGACCTACTAACAGGCTCAAACTGCAGAGCAGCTATCAGTCAATGTGTTTAAGTGCACAGCTACCATTAACTTTAAATGGGATATTACTCTTGGAATTACTTCCACAAATTAAATAACTCAAAGGCTTAAAGGAATAGTCTACACAGATCACTTAGAATCCTTAGAAAGGCCATCATAGCTTGGTACCTTTTAATCTCCCTTAAAGTTACACATTTCGAACCTGGCAAGTTCTTCTTAATGGAAATTGGTTCACACACACAAATACACACAAAGAGAATATCACCGGTAACTTTTGAGTGTTTTAGGCCATAAATCCCTTTATATGCTTAACGGATTCCTTGAAGATTTACTAATACTAAGTATTTCTAAAAAGACAGAAAAAAGATTATATATCCATGTGTTTAATGTCTACCATAAGGAAATTACTGAATTCAATTGTTTTCAGGTGTAGGCTAAGGGGTTATTTTGCTTTCTTTCTTTCTTTCTTTCTTTCTTTCTTTCTTTCTTTCTTTCTTTTATTTGTTTAATATCCCGTGCTTGCTCCCAAAGGAGCCTAGTAATTTGAAAAGAATATAAACACAACAGGTTGCATGCACTCAGAGCAGACACGTTTAAATTAATGGGCATAAGTGAGCCATGTCCATTAATTCCAATAGGTTTACTCTGAATACAAACTGAACACAAATCAATAATCTGGTTCAATGTGCATGGGGTATGTTTATTTTGCTTTGTTTTTAATTTTTGGAGCAAAATGTCACACCGCCTGCCTATGAAGTAGATGTAGGCAGGGCCGGATTTAGGTTTGATGAGGCCCTAAGCGACTGAAGGTAATGGGACCCTTTATATGTCCAGCTGTCCTTTGTCAACAACAAATTGTCACTGGTTTTTTTTTGTGTTGAATATACGCTACATGGTAATTTATGGACCTAATGGGTATCTAAAGCCATTTGCACATGTTGCCATGCAACCAGTCCATGCAGAATGTAGGCACCCTATATATAGAAATGAGCAAACCAGGGATATTTTAGGGAGCAGGCTAGCAGACGGGGCCCATTCCTTACATCATAGGAGCCTACACAACACAAAACACTGTTGCTGTATGTAGGTTTTATTTTATTTCTTTTTTTATCTTACATTTTGGAAATGTACATCCAGTTGTTTTTCCTTGAATTTTTTTTGGGCCCCCCCAAGAGAGTGGGGTTCTAAGCTATGGCTTGTTTAGCTTATGCATAAATCCGGCACTGGGTGTGGGGACAGCCAACTCCCACTGACTGGCTGCAGTGGTCCATATGATTTCATCGTGATGCTATTTCTGATGTGATCATGTCACAGTAAAAGAACACTGAGAGCAAAAGAAGGATGCAGGATGCTGTGGATACAGAAGAAGAAGAAGAAGAAGAAGAAGAAGAAGAAGGAGGAGGAGGAGGAGGAGGAGGAGGAGGAGGAGGAGGAGGAGGATGCCTAAAAACAGTAGCAGCTAGGTGCCAAGGAACATCAAGACAATACAAACATTCACCCAGGTGAGCATTGCTCAGAGAGTTTTGGTGGCTACGTTGAATACACTAATTATGGAGCACATGTCAAAATTAAATAATGCTCAACACAGGTCTACTCCCAAACCGGATGCATGCGTGAAAAAGATAAT
Source organism: Podarcis raffonei (assembly GCF_027172205.1). Lineage (NCBI taxonomy): Eukaryota > Metazoa > Chordata > Lepidosauria > Squamata > Lacertidae > Podarcis > Podarcis raffonei. The sequence continues at coordinate 24,153,168 of NC_070618.1, forward strand.
GTCATCTGGAAACAGATAGTGGTAATGACCTGAAATAAATGAGCCGTCTACTTACAGTAGCTGCAGTGGTGCAATGAAGGGAACGGAAAGATGAGGTGGCTTTCTTCTGTAACAGTAACATGCTGTTTGCGGCATTAAACAACAATAATGTTTCCCCTTTGAATGTATATTTGAACTGCTGTGTGATTGTGTCTAACAGACTGAGTTACAAATAAGGAAGTTCCAGATTCAAATTGTGCATTTGCCACCAAATAACCTTTGGCAATTTTTCTCTCAATCTCAGGCCTCCTCTCCCATCTTCAGTATGGGATTAATTTTGCCTTACAGACTTTTTTTTTTGTGAGAAACAGGAGGATACCCTTGTATGTGGAGAAGTTTCAACACTCCTAAGTGCTAAATAAATACTAAGTATCATTATTATCAAGAAGACAAAATAGAATGTCTTTTTTAAGAACAGCAGCCCAAATTAATGCCATCTGTACTTGAAGTGATTGTAAAGATAGATTAATTTGCCTATTATTTTTGCTGTTTATTATTATTTAAGAAATCGTGATAGATTGATTTGCTTGTAGGTTAAGCCACTGAATTATTGGACAGTAAGGAAACTTTTATGGGATTCTTGCCCACAGTAGTAGATATGATGGTCATCTGAACTGAATTCGCCCATTCCCGTCCATTTTAGTTCACTGATGCCCAGGATGTCAATATTTATTCTTGCCATCTCATTTTTGACCACATCCAACTTACCAAGGTTCTTGGTTCTTACATTCCAGGTTCCTATGCAATATTTTTCTTTAGAGCATTGGACTTTCCTTTTGCTTCCAGGCATATCCGCAAATGAGTGACCTTTCGGCTTTGGCCCAGCTGCTTCATCAGCTCTGAATCTACTTGTACTTGTCCTCCGCTCTTCCTCAACAACAACAACAGCAAAGGAAACTTATTTTTCTCTGAAGATTCAGGTATTGGCGGGTGACCAGACTCAGTGGGCTAATACTGCTATTTGTTCTTCTGTTTCAGTATTGTTTTGTGAAACTCCTTTTTGCTGGATGGGCTTACATTTGGCCCTGAATCATGTTGGAACCTATGCTGTGCCAGACTGCTGGTCCATCAAGTTCAGTAGCATCTACACTGTCAGGGAATGGTCTGAATCTGCAGATTGGGGAGTGCAGTTGCAGACAGATCAGCTTCTCTCAGAAGAGGAGGGGGAGTATTTGTCAGGAGTTCAGCCTACACTCGAGGAGGACCCTGGCAGAGACACATGCCCGACTGGCATGTTCCCTCCCTCCTGGTCGATCATTCGGGAGCTTCATAAGTTTTTGTCTGCCCTAACATCATAGCGACCAATGCCAACTGACACCGGCACACTTAGGGATCCGCAGAGTTGCACATCATGCGCATGACAGCCCTCAGCAACTCAGCATTTTGCCTAATCTACTTTATTTACATATAAACACACACAGAGCACTGCAACATGGCTCCCTCTCTCTCCAGCGTCAGACAGCAAAGATAAAAAGACAAAGGACAATAGTCCCACTTCACGGAACACAGTAACACAAACATCCTATCTCTGTCACTTCCCACTCTGTGGAGTCAAGTCACATACCGTCGTGTGAAAGACAAAAATCCTATGACTGCAATCACGGAGCAGGAATTCTAACAGTATTCCCCCACACACACACACCTCCAGTATTTTCAGAAGCAGAGAAACAGGCAGACACAGAAGCTGAACAGATTAGGGATGAGCTACCCAGCTATGAGATAATGACAAGAGATCCAGAAGGGAGGGGACAGTTGGGAGACACATCAGTTGAGAATGTGGGGGGAACACACTCCCCATGGACTCGGAGGTCCGAACATATCAGAGAGCAAAGGAGGCAGAGGGGGGGAGGAACTTCCCATTGGTGCACCCCTTTCTGTGGAAATAGGACGTTGGATTCAGAGTAGACAACTGCCCTCCTTGCGGAGAGCTGTGTATTTTGTGACTGCAACATGAAACTGTGATAAAAGGACTATAGATCTATCAACTGCTCGTTAATTCTTATCTGTGAAGTTACCGAAGGGAGGGGAGGACTCTCCGAGCTTGACATGCACTGTACATGTGGAAAACCTGTGCCCCCCCCCCCAGATCATCATCCCATCATCATAAACTCCAATCATTCCTGATCATTGGTGATGCTGTCTGGGTGTCAGGTGTGCATGCAGGAACCAGGCCCTGTGACCAATAGGAATTTTCGGAACTAGGGCCTTCCTGAGTTTGTTCTGAAGAGGCAAGGCATGGCCACACAGGTGAGGCTGATTGGTAACTCACAGCACCTGGTGGCAAGAGCTGGGAAGCGTTATAAGGTCAAGATTTCCCTTTGGCTCTTTGCCACAGCAACACGCTTCCTGATCCTTGAACCTCAGCTTTTTGACTTCCTGCTTCTTGATCCTTGGACCCTTGGCTTCCTGACTCCCAGCTCTCTGACCCTCGGACTCTTGGCTCCTGACTCCTGGCTTCTGGACCCCTGGTCCTGCTCCCATGCCTCCATCTTGCCCCCAGTCCTGATGTCCCCTGCCAGGACTTTGATCACCTGTGAACTGGACTGTGACACTGGGGATGATGGGTGTTAAGAGTCCAACAATACCTGGAGGTCCAAAGGTTCCCCACCACTGGACTTTTCTGCCAGCTGGCTGGGGAGGAGCCTTAGTGAGAAGTAGGAGGGCCAGATCCTCAGTCCTGGCAACTGCTTCAGCAGGCCAGTCCTGCCCGTGGAGTTCTGTGTTGTGTTTGTCTCTCTGAACAAAGAATCAACCTTACCGCTCTTCTCTGAATTTCTGTGCTGAACCAGCCTTGACACTGGGTGTACATGGATTTTGCATTCTACTTGAGCTACAGCCATTGCTGTGTCTGCTAGCAAGGAGTTTGTCGGCATAACAAAACGGCAGTTCTTACAAACAGAAGCCTTGCATCTTTCAACGGTAATCGCAATTGCACTTTCAAATAAGTCTCAGTGTCTCTATCCATGCTCTCCCTTTTGCTGAAAAGGTGACACGTCCTTTTGAAAACCCACTTTCTCTAGTGGGTGTCAAGTAATTGGTTTCTTTTCATGTCAACCTTTTAACCAGAGGCTGCAAAAGGTTTAGGGCGCTGTGAAATCATCAAGGCAATTGAACCTGCGTGTTTCACACTGAGAATTAGCATTGTTAGGTGAAGCTATGGCAGATAACATCACCAGCCTTGAGAAATTTTTTTTATTGTGAAATGGTTTCCTTATCAGTGAGGTTAATGAAGATGTCAGCAAGTGGGACGGTTCCCCCGCCCCCGCCCCAATTGGAATTGCTTTCACCTCCAATCCAACTTGGAAAAGGTGTTAATCAGTACATTAATCTTATCAGCAGCTGAGGAGCTGGCTTTGGAAATGTCCGTTTCTGTTTTTCATTAGAGGGGGAAAACCTCCAGAAGATAATTATTCTTAAAATCTATATGACCAATTTTACCATGTCTCTTCCCTTTGCTTCTAGTGAAAACTTTTTTGCAAAATGGAGACATGGATAGATGGACTCTGGAGGGCAGATAGAAGACAGTAGCATGAGCAGTACAATCTTCAGCTTACTTTCTTGCACACATCAGCATATGTTGGGTTATCCACATGTTGACAAGGGATGGCTCTCAGTGTGAACATCGATCCATGCCCAAAGATGCCCACTTCTTATTAGGAAGCAATGATGTCCACCAACTTGGAATGCCTTTTAAGGAGGATTCATGGTGGATAAGGCTATCTATGGCTGCGTCTTGAGGCTCCAAGACCCACCCCCGAAAATAAATACACACAGACACTTATATTAAAGTTTTGGGGCAAATGTTGGCCACAACTTTACTGAAATACAATCACATGAGTGGGATTGGCTTGGGGATTGACTCCCCACTATAACTGACTCCACCTCTCAGGGTGATCATTCAATGGGATAAACCAAACGAGGGAATAAGGTCGATGAGGACCAACCTAAGCTCACCCCGGGGTTCCTGTGGTCCTGGCATGGCCCTAGCCCCTCAAGCGGGCTTCAGACAAGATCTAGGACCCCCAGATTCCTTTAACGGAATACCCAGTTCCTGGAGGGGCAGGTGATGGCCGCACCTCCCCTTCCCACAATCCAACTGAGCCAGTGCCTAACCGCCACCTTAGAAGTTGTGACGATTTGCTAAGGGGTGGGTGAAAACCAAATGGCTAAAGCCAATCTGCCAAATGGAAAAAAATTCCTACTCGGCCCCTGTTCCAAAACAGGCGACCCAAACCAAAGCAAGGACAAGCAACTCTACCTAAAACTAGGGAGGGTGGGAGGGTGTTTGGCAGTGCGAAGCAAGCGCCCCTGCTTGCATCGTCCTGCAGTTTTTAAAGCCCCCAGGATCATGTCACCTACTGGCTATTGGCTAAACCTGCCTGGCGTGATCCCAGGGGAATGGCCAGGACTTCCTACATTTTAACCCTATAGGGTGAGCTCCTGGGTCCCGAGCACAACCAGAACCCTCTGTTATGAGGATCCCATTTACTAGCCACAATGGTTATGTTCTGTTGAAGGCAGTGTGCTTCTGGGTGCTGGTTCCTAGGAATCAAAAGAGGGGAGAAGACTGTTACACTGAAGACCTGCTCGTGGGCTTCCCATAGGTACAGTATCTGGTTAGCCACTGTGAGAACAGTGGACTAGATAAGCCATTGGCCTAATCCAGCAGGACTCTTCTTATGGTTTTATTGTTGAAAAGTCTTGTACAGGGAGTGACTTTCCATTTTCCCAGATCAGTACCATCTGTATTGCACAGCCCATTTCCAAGCACATTCAAAGTGTTTCTGCTGACCTTTAAAGCCATAAACTGCTTTGGCCCTGTATACCTGAAGGAGCATCTCCACCCCTATCGTTCAGCCTGGACCAGCGCTGAGGGTCCAGCGCTGAGGGTCTTCTGGTGGTTTCCTCATTGCAAGAGGTGAGGTTAAAGGGAACCAGGTGGGTGGTAGTCACACCTGCCCTGTGGAAGCCCCTCCCATCTGATGTCAAGGTGATAAACAACTACACAACTTTTAGAAGACATCTGAAGGCAGCCCTCTATAGGGAAGTTTTTATTGTTTGACGTTTCACTGTGTTTCATGCTTAATGAGAGCCAGTGTGGTGTAGTGGTTAAGAGTGGTAGACTCGTAATCTGGTAAACCGGGTTCGCTTCCCTGTTCCTTCACATGCAGCTGCTGGGTGACCTTGGGCTAGTCACACTTCTTTGAAGTCTCTCAGCCCCACTCACCTCACAGAGTGTTTGTTGTGGGGGAGGAAGGGGAAGGAGAATGTTGGCCGCTTTGAGACTCCTTCGGGCTGTGATAAAGTGGGATATCAAATCCAAACTCCTCCTCCTCCTCTTCTTCTTCTTTTAATTTGTTAGAAGTCACCCAGAGTGGCTGGGGCAACCCAGTCAGATGGGTGGCATATTGATTATCACCATCATCATCATCTGGGACTGCAAATAGTGGTGGAGAGAGTGAGAGAGAAGCATGCCTTTCTTCCGGGATGCTTCATTGACCATTAAAGAAAGAAAGCCACTTTGATTTAATTGACCACACATGTTGCAGTCAATCCCATTCAACTATTTTAACCATCCAAGACAAACATGGATTGAATGCTCTATAGAACTGGACCTAAATTTAAAACATGTACCAATATTCCCCCCCAAAAAAACATGTGATGTATCCATGATGTTATCTGACCATGATATTATATACGTTATATAGGAAAGAGGTTTCATTTCAGGCTGTTTCCCACATGCATGGTATACATAAAGGTAAAGGTAAAGGGACCCCTGACCATTAGGTCCAGTCGCAGACGACTCTGGGGTTGCGGCGCTCATCTCGCTTTATTGGCTGAGGGAGCCAGCGTATAGCTTCCGGGTCATGTGGCCAGCATGACTAAGCCACTTCTGGCGAACCAGAGCAGCGCACGGAAACGCCGTTTACCTTCCTGCCAGAGCGGTACCTATTTATCTACTTGCACTTTGACGTGCTTTCAAACTGCTAGGTTGGCAGGAGCAGGGACCGAGCAATGGGAGCTCACCCCGTCGCGGGGATTCGAACCTCCGACCTTCTGATCAGCAAGTCCTAGGCTCTGTGGTTTAACCCACAGCGCCACCTGTGTCCCATGGTATACATAGGATCATGCTTACCAAGTGTTCTGCATTCATTTTGTGATCTTGTTGCACAGTTAATTTCCCATACGCACTGAAATGAAAAAAACAACTAGCACCATAGCTTTACGGTGCAGAAATGAAATGTAAGAGTCGTTATTAAAACATACAACCTTTTATATCACATTTTATCTATCCCGGCTGATGATCTGAGTAGAAATGCCCATGCTTGACCTTGATGACTTCATGCTTTAGAAGGTATTGTGAGCCAGGCAGATGGTATTTCAAATGCAGTTTCCCCAAAGGGAAAGGCTCGCCATCTGACATTATATACTTCGCAAGTCCGTACGTTTGTCTGAATAAATGAACTTTTCGATTTCCACCTACAGTTTCAGCCATTCAGCTTCTGGAATTTCATACTTCTCATTTTAGATAGCCCCATCCAATTGATACATGGCTAGGATGGTACTACTGAAGCTATGTTACCTATGTGATCAAAAGCACATTTCACAGCTCTACCGCCCAACAATACAGCGCAGTTTCCAGAGCATGGCCCTCGGGGCTTCTAGACAAACTCAGTGTGGCTGCATTTGGTAGGATCTGCATATGTTTCAGATAGTGCTGTTTTTTGTAGAGCTTCTAGCATCATTCTCTTCAGTCAGTAGAAGAACAGAGTAAGGGATTGTGTCCAATGCATTCTGTGCACGCACAGATCAGGTTACTGATTACACAACAGAACTTCAACTTCCACCCCTTCCTTGAAGCCCTCTGTGCTCCTTCAAAGTGTGCACTGCAGGGTTTGAAGACCCTTCAGAGTGGTTTTGGTGGGATTCACAGGAGGAGGATGAGATGGGAAGAGGACCCCCACTTGCACAACACTTGATTCCACACTAATGCTTTAGTGCAGGCATCCCCAACCCAACCTCTGGCCCTTTAGATGTTTTGGACTACAATTCCCATAATCCCTGACCACTGGTCCTGTTAGCTAGGGATCATGGGAGTTGTAGGCCAAAACATCTGGAGGGCCGCAGGTGGGGGATGCCTGCTTTAGTGCATTGATCAGTAGGGTCTAATTTTCACTGACAGGGCTGCAAATTAAGGACACACTTATTTTGGTGCTTGTTATGTTTCTACTTTGTTATTAGAGGTAAGAATGCAAAAGCAAATATTAAAGATGGCCTTTCCTTCTAGCAACAGTAGCTCCTTCAGTATCTTAATATATTGATGTGTCAAAAGCACTGGTATTAACATTTGGGTAACATACAAGCATATTTACATGTACTCAATTATTTGCAATCAATTCATTGGCTATATTGATTGATCAATTGGGCTAGTGTTTTGTTTCTGCCTGCAATAACAATAGCCAGGATTAGATTGGGTCGACTGCTCTGCACATATCTACCTGGCAATGTGAAAAAGTGAGGCAAGTCTAAGATGATGTTTTAAAAAGGAAGAGTGGAAGTGAGAAATGCAGGAACTGAGTTAAGTTAAAAACCATCAAGGGGGACACAAACCAATCAGCTGGATTAGGGCTTTCCCCCCCCAGCTGGAACTCTCCAGAGCTCAGTTCCAGCACTTCTTATGTGGGCACCCTTGTCATTTGAAGAGAATGAGGGTGGTGTTCATTGTGAGTTCTGGCACCTCTTTTTCGAGAAAAATAGCACTGACTGGGACCTATCAAGCCAACACAATTCTTCATTCTTTGTTGCCTTTTTTATTTTCTAGATCACAAATCTAAGCCGATATCACATTGAAAGATTAAAGAATGAAAAAGAAAAAAGAATTAAATTGACTCCAATATCTTCAACAAGTAAGCTGTAAGAAAGAGAGAAAATAGTATGGAAATAGAAGGAAGCTGGTAATTAAAGATCCCCACACACACCCCTTCCTGGGCAACAGAAGCCAAATAATTAAGGAGAAATACAACTCACTACTAATCGCTCACCTGCAATGAACAGGGCATAATATCCTGACATAATCTTCAAGGATGAAGCTTTTAGGCTGCAATCCTGTGGTCATTTTACTTGGGTGTAATCCCCATTTAACACACTAGGACTCACATGTGAGTAAGCAAGCATTGGGTAGCACTGTTAATTAACATGGTTGGGGATCAAAGCTGAATGGGACTTCCTTGTGAGTTAACAGAAAGATCTCAGCCATAGGGAAGAAGGGCACTGCTGGTTAATATAGTGCTATATTAAATGCTCCGTGAAACCTCCTTTTTAATTCCACTGCCAGCTAATAATGGAAAAGCAATGCCTCAGCAGCACTAAAGGGCAATGCATCCACTGCCAAGAGGGCATTCAGTCAAAGGAGACTGTGAAGAACAATACTGAGAGCATCCTATGAAATCCTAGAAATGAAAGTGCATTATAAGATCACATTGACATCTAAATGAACTAAAGGCCATGAAATAGAACTACCAATGCTTTAAAGTTTTGTTTTTTCCCCTGCTAAGTGAGGCACAGCTGAAGACTAAAAATGGAACATGTAGCCAGTAAGATAATGGACTCTCTATTTGAGTTTCATAAGGCTAGGGATGTGCTTTAGTCTTGATTCTTCTTTAAGTGGTTTCTAATCAGGTTTCATAAACTCTGGTCCATTTCTTGCTCTCAGTTACATCATGACTGATGACAAAAAGGAGTTATTAAGGAGTAATTAAGAGTGCAGTCTGGACATGCCTTTTTCTGTATGGTTAAGGGAACAGAATTTTAGGATAGCGTGACCAGTTGGGCTGCACTGGGCACCGACACCACAATAGTGCAAGAGACAGTGGGGGCACAGAATTTTAGAATCGCATAGAGCACTGCTGAAATTTGAGAGCTCCAAGACCACCACTGAATGGAGTGGTGTGTTTGGAGGTTTCCAAGGTAGTTGGCTTGTTTTCCCAGTTTCTGGAACATTTGTAGTCTGGCTTGCCTGCCAAATTTGTATCCTGGTCCTCTTCCAAAGCACTCAGGGGTGGCATGCTTTTGGTTATCTTATTCTTTTGGCAATCCTGTTGCTATCCCAGTTTATCCTTACAAGAATCTTGTTTGCCTGAGACATAAGAATGTTCTGTTTAATCCACTGGGGAAGCACTGGCAGGCCAGATGGAGAAGGGGAAGTGAATTGTGGGAACCTGGACTCTGACTCCGGCTCTTATGGAAAGGGGAACAGGAACCCTGACTCTGACCTCTGACTCACACCCTCCACCCAGGATGCGAATTCTAACATAACCTTTCTGTTACTATTGCTGAGGCTTGCCCAACCCTGGATTAGCCACATGGGTGATCTCACCCAATCGGAGATGGGAGAACAGTATGAAATACCATATAGATGACTTGATTTGGTCTACATTTGATTTGGTCTAGAAATATCACACAGGGCAATGTAATGAACAGGTAACATATGTGGCGACGTGGAAATAGCTGGAAGTGGGAGGTGTTTTTTGCGTTCCTGGAAATATTAATGAAAAACAATACAGCGATCACCTCTCTCATTGCATAGAGGAACAAAAAGGCTGGGCATTTACATACTCTGTACCCAGCAATGTCCAACCGGTCAACCACGATTGGCAGGTAGATCGCCTGTGTGATCCTGGTAGATTGTGCGGGATCATTGTCGATCGTGGGCAAGTAATGTCCCTGCCTCCTGCCCCCAGCAATCGGTCCCTCCATCATCATCTGTGAACATTTTGGAACGCTTAAAGTGGAACAAATGTTTGCTGTAGCGCTGCGTGCAGTTATCTGTGAGCTTTTTTTGGCATCCCCCCCCAAAAAAAACCCTCTGACAAACCCTCCCCCCAAAAAATGCTCAACAACTCTGGGCAATCCCCCCTAAAAAATGCACGCTCCTCTTCCCTTCAATGGCAATGGGTAGATCACTGCCAGTTATTTTATACTGGGAGTAGATCGCAGTCTCTTGGGACTTGGACGTGCCTGCTCTTTACCCATCATGAATATCACAGAAATTCTTACAACAATCTGTTGTCATTGTTGATTTGAGAGGGTGGGGAAATGCTCTGACTGGAGAGCGGGGGAATAGCTAGGGTGGAAGTTCCTCGCTAAAAACTTCACAGCTCAGCTTTTGTTCTTTGTGTCTACCACTACATTCCTCTAACAGAAGGAGCAGGCAAGTGCTCTTCCCTTGTGAAATGAACGTGTATGAGTGCCTGATCTTCCCCTATTGCTGCGGCGGATGAGCAGACGTTGGGCAATCTGTTTGAAATGAGCAACTGTGTCTGTTTCCATGGTTGCTCGGCTCTTAATGCAGAACGCTACAAAGCCACAATAAAAAGGGAGAGTTACACTGTTCTGCCCGACGGCCATTTGTTTGTTTGTGTATTATTATTTTTTAAAGTGTCTGTTCCAGCCTTGCAATGCCAAGGCGGTTCACAATAATAAGCAATAATAGTAATAATTGGTAAATTTGAATATACTGATGACATTTAAATAAACAGGGCAACATTTAAAACACCATGGGTGGGGTTGAACTAAGGAAGCCCTGTATGCTCTTGCCCCATGATATTGGCTTGGCGGGCAGGGGTCGGGAGATCTGGCCTTTAGGAGTTTTCCCAAACCACACTGCCTTCCCAGGCCACACTCCTTTTAAGAGGATTTCCACTTTAAAATCTGCGTGGAAATAGGATGGACAGGATTTTAATGGGACCATCTCTGGAGAGCAGGGGAATAGCCAGGGTGACTGGGATTATTGTCTACATTACAGCCACTGTTTTCTTTAGGACTAAGCCAGGAATGCCAGACTTTTACTCCATGTTAAAAAGAAGAAGCAATGTTAGAGTGGGATTGCTTTTATAATCAAGGCTTCAAGGAACCATTCTCTAGGAAAAGTACCCTACAGTTCATTACAGTGGTACCTTGGGTTATATACGCTTCAGGTTACATACGCTTCAGGTTACAGACTCCGCTAACCCAGAAATAGTGCTTCAGGTTAAGAACTTTGCTTCAGGATGAGAACAGAAATCGTGCTCTGGCGGCACGGCGGCAGCAGGAGGCCCCATTAGCTAAAGTGGTGCTTCAGGTTAAGAACAGTGTCAGGTTAAGAACGGACCTTCGGAACGAATTTAGTACTTAACCTGAGGTACCACTGTACATGGGTTTTCCTAGGTCGTGCTGTCCCCAGATGAACAGACAGGAGAGTCTGGAGTCAGGCCTGCTGTGACCTGCCACCCACCTCAGATAATTTCATTGACTTCTGCAAGGGTAGAAGTCTGTGTAAAAAAACATTAAACGAAGTCACTCACAGGCTTTGGGGTTGGGTTTTTTTCAAAATTAAATGCAGCCTTTAATCTGCTGTTACTGTTTGCAGTTCAGTTGCTGTGATTCATGAACCTAAGCTCCTCATCTGTTCAGTTACATGAGTTAGGAAAACCAGAAGTTTTTTTACTTTTTTGAGGGAAAGTATCCAACAATACCCCTGGATTCAGATCTGAATGTACTTTCAGGAACCAGAGGCAAAACGCCCCCTGCTTTCGAGCCACAAACCCTTGTTATAACAAAAGACAGGGGGAAATAAAACCAGGATTGGAAATTCTTGAGGCAGGATAAGAGGCGAATGCAGTTGATGGATACTGTTAAGTTCAGGAAGCCAACTGCTTGCATTTTATTTATTTATTTGACACCTTTATTACTTGCATTATCCTCAGAGATTACCAAAGCCATGGATGCATAAGATATAAAAAGCCCAGATTTTATCTAACACCTGTAAACCTGTTTTGAAAAATCACAAAGAATAAAGCCCACTTTCATTAACGAAGTAGAAATGCATAGCCTTCATCATACAGTCATACAAAACACAGACATGTTTATAACACTGTACAAACAATAACAATGAGGAAAGCAAGGCATCCCTAATCTTGTGGCTGGTGCACAGCACCAAAATATTGTGAGGAGTTTGTGAGGAGTAGACTGTATGCCGGAGACCATTCTAATTCCTGGATCTAAAGGTAAAGGTAAAGGGGCCCCTGACCATTAGGTCCAGTCGTGGCCGACTCTGGGGTTGCGGCGCTCATCTTGCTTTATTGGCTGAGGGAGCCGGCGTACAGCTTCCGGGTCATGTGGCCAGCATGACTGAGCTGCTTCTGGTGAACCAGAGCAATGCACGGAAACGCCGTTTACCTTCCTGCTGGAGCGGTACCTATTTATCTACTTGCACTTTGATGTGCTTTCGAACCGCTAGGTGGGCAGGAGCTGGGACCGAGCAACGGGAGCTCACCCAGTCGCAGGGATTCAAACTGCCGACCTTCTGATCGGCGAGCCCAAGAGGCTCTGTGGTTTAACCCACAGCGCCACCCGCGTCCCTCCTAATTCCTGGATCTAGCAAGTGCTAAAATCTAGCCATACAAGATTGATACTAATGGCCTTCTAAGTATGGGGCAGTAAGGTAACAAAGGTCGGGGCTTTGTGCCATATAGAAAATGGGTGGGCTCCCTCTCTCAGTTTGGTGCTAGTTAGAAAGACAAACTCCATATTTGAGAGTGGAGTTATATGAGCTAGAAGCTAGAAGCTGGCAGGCTGAAGGCTGAAGGCTGGGAGACAGAGCCATGCCTGATTTCTGTTGAAATCCAAGGCTGTGGCTATGGAAGAAGCAGGACCCTCTTGGGGTGTTGAGGCTGTGAACCCCTTCATCATGGGCTCAGGTTGTGTATATATGAGCAAATAAACTGTATCATAAAACACCACAGTCTCTGTGGTCCCTCATTCCAAGGAAACACAAATTCTGGGTAAGTAACCCTTGAAATCTTGCAGCACTCATGGATTAGGGTGACATACAACAATATATAATGATCTGCATTTTTGTAAACTGTGGAACATATTCGGTTAGGGAAGATAATTGTGCAAAAATATTTTTTGTTCTGTCATCCAGCTTACACTCTGTGTGGGAAATTATTTATTTTTTATCTTTCTCTGATTTTAGATTTCATCACCATCTTAAACATCATACAGCTTGAGGTAGACAATTTACCAGGACAGGCTAGAGATGTGTCTGTCCCTTTATGTGCAGAGAATTCCATCTTCCTGCATGCTAGCATCATATGTCTGAGACAGATATCTGCAAGAGTGAATATCTGAAGCGGCAGTGTGAAAACAGCATAATTACTGTACATCACATGTCTTGTTATTATCACTAGGCTAAATTGTGCATCAAATTCCCCATTGAAAAGCAATCATTCTTCTAAGAAATAGCGGCATGTGGCCTGCCTGTGTTTTGCAATCCCACGCAGGCAAGGAAAACATCCCTCCAGGCCACCATACAAAGCTGGTAGGTTGGATTCAGCTTATAGTGGGTAACATGTTGTCTTATAGAGTACTGCGGCAGAGATTTTTAAAAGAAGCTTTATGTCTTGGTCAATATCATTAGGAATCAACTGATTTCCCCCTGATCTATTTTATTATTGCAGAGACATCACCTTGCCGACCAAGGTCCGTATAGTTAAAGCTATGGTTTTCCCAGTAGTGATGTATGGAAGTGAGAGCTGGACCATAAAGAAGGCTGATCGCCAAAGAATTGATGCTTTTGAATTCTGGTGCTGGAGGAGACTCTTGAGAGTCCCATGGACTGCAAGAAGATCAAACCTCTCCATTCTTAAGGAAATCAGCCCTGAGTGCTCACTGGAAGGACAGATCGTGAAGCTGAGGCTCCAATACTTTGGCCACCTCATGAGAAGAGAAGACTCCCTGGAAAAGACCCTGGTGTTGGGAAAGATGGAGGGCACAAGGAGAAGGGGACGACAGAGGACAAGATGGTTGGACAGTGTTCTCGAAGCTACGAACATGAGTTTGACCAAACTGTGGGAGACAGTGGAAGACAGGAGTGCCTGGCGTGCTCTGGTCCATGGGGTCATGAAGAGTCGGACACGACTAAACGACAACATTTTATTATTGTTCCACACTCTAAAGCAGTGCTGAAATTCCATTCCCTCCTGCAAATATTCTCCCTCTGAAAAAAGAAAAGAGGCTGATTTTCTGCTGCTTTCCTGGGAGTGGCGTGATTTCTCCGTTATTTAGAAGAAGGAGTTGGTGCTTGCCTTACTGGGTTTTGCTAGGAAGTCTGGCTGGTTGGAAGCTTCTGGCTGACCACTAGACCTGTGCATCATCTCTATCTAAATAAGGCCCGTTTGGATGGATTTGGCCATTGGTTGAGATGAGTTGAGACAGTCATGGATCACTGGAGTTCAGGTTCAGTGGCGCAGACTGATCAGGAAGGAGAGGCAGGCATCAGAAGGGAAAACCCACAAAAACACCCAGAGCTGCCTCTCTGCTGCAACTTCCCAGGCAAGAGCTTCACTCTGCTTCATTCTCCTTCATGCCTGATGCACTACCCCATAGGATCACTGCCTTTTCTCAACAGCTGTTGAGCTGAGGCACCTATCCTGCAAGCTGCAGCACCAACCCAGTCATAAGTTGTTTCTTTTTTTATAAAAAAAACCTAATTAAAAATTACCCTGCCTCCTAAGCTAATTTGAGACTATATATTGTTATGGCTTGTAGAATTCAACTGGCCCATAGACTTGTAGAAGTCAACTGGCTCAACCTGTTAGACTTGGGCTCACCATCTGTTGTCGGGAGGCAGGTGACACTGTGGTCTAAACCCCTGAGCCTCTTGGACTTGCTGATCATAAGGTTGGCGGTTCAAATCCGCATGATGGGGTGACCCAAATGTACATTGGTGTGACCCAAATGGGGGTAAAATTAGTCAATAACTGAGAATAGGGTCAAAATTCTTGGGATTACGTTAACTCCCAAGAGTATTGATCTTTTTCAAAACAATTACCGACATGGAATAAGATCAGGAGGGACCTGGAGGTGTGGGGGAGAATGAAGCTATCTTTTTGGGGAAGAATTGTAACGAAGATGAGCGTGTTACCAAAAATGTTGTTTTTATTTCAATCAATACCAATAATTAAAGGAGTGACAATATTTAAAGAATGGCAAAGAATAATTTCAAGATATATCTGGCAGGGCAAAAAGCCAAGAATAAAGTTTAGATATTAACAGATGTAAGAGATAGAGGAGGCTTTGCCCTGCCAGATTTAAAGTTATATTTTGAGGCGGCATGTCTTTGCTGGGTAAAAGAATGGATAAAGTTAGAAAATACGGAATTGATGGATTTAGAAGGTTATGATAATAGATTTGGTTGGCACGCATATTTATGGTATGAGAAAAAAAGAGTGCATAAAGGTTTTGAAAACCACATCTTTAGAGGTCTGTTGATTGAAGTATGGAATAGGTACAAAAATTTATTAGAGTTTAAAACTCCTTATTGGCTGTCGCCATTGGAGGTAATGAGTGTCAAGAAGATCAATATGACTGGGAGATGGATTACATATGAGAATTTAATAGTTAAAGAAGGAAATAAATGGAAACTGAAACCATATGAGGAAGTTAAAGAATATGTGAATGATTGGTTACATTATTTCCAGCTGAATGCGATGTTTAAAAAAGAGCTGTTAGAAAGAGGTTTTCAAGAAGAAAAATCTAGGTTTCATAAAGAGATTTTGAATGATGATGTAAAATTTTTATCTAAAATGTATATATTATTACTTGAGTGGCATACAAAGGATGAAGAAGTTAAAGTTGCTATGATTCAATGGGCCAAAGATTTTGGTTATAATATACAATTTGATGATTGGATAAGATCGTGGAAAGAAGGAATGAAATTTACTGCATGTACTACAATAAAAGAAAATGTCATGAAAGTGATATATAGATGGTATGTAACACCAGTAAAACTGGGGAAGATGTATAAAGTTAGTAATAAATGTTGGAAATGTCAAGAGAAAGAAGGAACATCTTATCATATGTGGTGGGAATGTATAAAAATTAAAGGTTTCTGGGAAATGATTTATAATGAATTGAAAAAAATGTTGAAATATACTTTTGTTAAGAAGCCAGAAACATTTTTGTTAGGAATATTAAGGAATGATATTAAGAAGAAGGATGAGAAGTTATTTTTATATGCAGTAACAGCAGCTAGAATTTTGGTGGCCCAAAAATGGAAACAGGAAGAAATACCGACGAAAGAAGAATGGAGAATGAAGTTGATGGAATACGCAGAATTGGACAAATTAACGGGGAGAATTCGGAACCGACGAGACCAGAGATTTACCGAGGACTGGAATAAATTTACAGAGTATATTAAAAGTTTATGTGAAGAACAATTAACGTTTGTAGGTTTTCAAGAAGTTCTGTGATAATAACTGATAGAAATATTGTTTTATAAGATTTGATAAGATTAAGAGTGTTAAAAGGCAATATAGATTGAAGAAATGTGAATAATAGTGATAAGATGAAAATTCCCAGATAGGCTGAGGGAAGTCCAAAAAGTAAAGAGAATATAATTGGATGTAAATTTCAGATGGAATGTTTTTTTCTGTTGTTGTTGAAAATTTGATATTTTTATTTTTTTTAAAAAAAAGAGAATAGGGTCAAAATTCTCTGCCTGCACCAAAGCCTGAACAAATTCCAGAGATCCAAAATAGAAGAATGGTGGCTTGTTAATATGCTACTAATAAATACTATTCTGGAAAGAAAACTGAGCAATTTGGAAGCCCCCAAATCCAGATGGGTGAAGATTTTCCTACATATCCCTAGGGAAGTTCATTTGGGTAACATCCTGCTCATCCCAATTATATGCTCAGTCTAACCTCTACCTAATTTGCATCTCCCACTGGAATATGACTTGCAGCCACTGTCTCCTTTTATTGTCCATAAGGGCACATTTGGCAATGTGAACTCTTTGAACACTTGCACAGTCACCTATGAGTCCTACAATAAAAGTTGTACAAGACAAGCAAGTAGAAAGAGCTTGGAACCTAACTTTCAATTGCAAATATTCCCTTTAGGGTTTTTTTAAATGGTTGATTCTTTGTGAAATGGACCTTAGCCTAGGTAATAAAACAGTTTGTTTTGAATTACTTGGAAAATGTTGGCATATTGCTCTTTCTGCATAGAAGTATATTGCATTCAACAGCAGATTGGAGATCAGAAGCAAAACAATGGCACCCAGTTGCATTTTTGACTGATTGTTTATGACAATTACTTCAAATAAATAGTTGCGTCTCGAAACCTGAGACACAGCTGGAAGCCAAATTAAACTGAAGGACAGCTTGCTGCCATCTCCAGATACATGTTATTCCCCATTTCCTACTGAAACTGCCTTTATCATTTTAATCTATGTAATATTTTCTGCTATTACGAATTTATCAAGCAGATTATTATTATTCATCTGTGTGGCACGCATAATTATAATCAATTTACCGAGGGCTCGTTTTGCTGTTTTCCTTAATGTGGCTCCTGTGGTTTCGAATAAATCTGATGGAAATGAGAGAAGGAAGAGTGAAAAATCCTTAACCCTGCAAGAGCACTGGTCGTCCCAGATGCTGCCTGAACGAAATATTGAAACCTCCACATGACATGTAGTCCACACGTTCTGTGGAACATGCAGATTTTGCTTTTGTGAATTTAAGTAAAACGCAATGTTTTCCACCAAATGAAATAATTGTGGCTCAGTTCAGATACTTGCTAGACCCTGTTAGCATCTCTGTATAAGGTATATATGATCCTGGTGGTTCAATACGGTCAAGTTTTCAAACTGGCTATAGGCTCTGCCAGCTTCTACAAGTAGACACATACTTGGGTGTGCAGGCAGACCGGCTGAAGAACCTGAATCAGTTCTAAAAACCCCAACAAAGTGATTCAGATTGCATTGAATCGTCAATTCTCTCTCTTTTTAAAAAATACTATTTTATTCTTTTTTCCACATAGAAAGTTACATTTGTTACTCAACAATTATACCCGAGTTCAACAAACTAGTGACTTCCCTCTCACCCAACACCAATATTTATAACCCAGATTGTATATAATTGCATTTTAAGGTTCTATGTTATCTAATTTCATCCTCTCTAATGTGTTTCTTACTATGCTCTGCTATTTTTGTACACTTCAAACCCTGCTGTACGGGAAATAACTTTTTAGATAGACTGGAAAAGGTCTCCAGTCTTTTTGAAAAGATTCTAAATTTATGACTTTTATCGGTGCCATCAATTTTGCCATCTCTGCACATTCCAAGATTTTCATCGGCCATTCTCTCTTTGAGGGTAGTCTTTACGCTTTCCCTTTCTGTGCATAGAGAATCCTTGCTGCTGTAGTCACATACATAAATACCGTTGAGGATTTTTTTGGGATTTCTCTATCTAGTATCCCCAGCAGGAAGAATTCTGGCCTCTTGGGAAAAGTCACTTTGATTTTTTTCTTAATTTTATTATATGTCATGTCCCAGAAGTTCTCCCTGCAGGCAGTGGTGAAGGAAGGCTCTCCAGTACCCAGTGCAGGGTGTTGAGGAGCAGGGCTAAATGCCTGGTGGCATATGCATGGCACTGATACAGATGGTGCTAGAGCGGTGCCCATACCAATGGCACACGTGCAGTGCCAATACAGACAGCGCACAAGCAGTGCCCATAATGATGGTGCCCGCCCGGCCTCGGCCGCCCTACAGTGAGTGTAGCACTCGGCCACCTGCCATTTTCTCACCCCCCCAGGGGGATACCTGGGGCAGACTACCCCCGTCCCCTCCTTCCTACGCCCCTGCCTAGAGGTCCACCACATATGTTAAAATGACAGCTCACGGTCCTTACATTTCCAACATTTGCTTGATACATTTTGTACATTTGAGCTAGTTTCTTTGGGGTCAAATATCATCTATACTTCTTGGACTGCAAGAAGATCAAACCTCTCCATTCTGAAGGAAATCAGCCCTGAGTGCTCACTGGAAGGACAGATCCTGAAGCTGAGGCTCCAATACTTTGGCCACCTCAGGAGAAGAGAAGACTCCCTGGAAAAGACCCTGATGTTGGGAAAGATGGAGGGCACAAGGAGAAGGGGACGACAGAGGACGAGATGGTTGGACAGTGTTCTCGAAGCTACCAGCATGAGTTTGACCAAACTGCGGGAGGCAGTGGAAGACAGGAGTGCCTGGCATGCTCTGGTCCATGGGGTCACGAAGAGTCGGACACGACTAAACGACTAAACAACAACAACACCATCTATATATCATCTTGATTCCCCCCCCCGTCCCCCTGAGAGGCATTGTCTCTTGAGACAGATGGATGCCAACAGTAACATGATTATTTTGCTATAATGCCCATCATCTTCCTGATCCTTTTGGTTGCCCTTAAGAAGCAGCACCAGGTCTTTCAGAACACCAAAGTCCAGAGAGAAATTCAGGTTACGAGAATTTCAGGTGTAAATCTCAATAGGTTTACAGTATGCCGTTAACAAGGTTGGAGTGCAACTCCCATCTGCTGTAGCTAGCTTGACCAATGGTCAAAGGTGATGTGAGTCCAACAGGTTCTGGAGGGTATCATGTTGACCAGCCAATAATATCATATTATTAATGCAAGAATTTTGATATAGTCAGCACTATAATGTCCCACCTTCATTCAATTTTTTTGCAGTGGCACAACCAGGATGCAATTTATTTCAAACATTCTGTTTCTCTCCTTTTTGCCTTAGAAAGGAAAGAACTAGAGGTTCAAAAAAAAAAAATGAAACCAGTAATTATAAAGGGAACACTTTATCCTAAAGAAAACAGCAGGGGAGCCCTTTGATTATTTATTGAAGATACTTTTTAAGTGGGTAGCACTTTGATCATGAATGCCCATTTTCAAAGAATCCCTAACCCTATTCAGGAACGAGGAAGTGTGGGAACTGTGAAGCGACATTAAGCAACTCATGGCTTCCTTTTATATAACAGCAATGAGCTCTTTGGTGCCTGTTCATGAACCAAGAAAAGATGAGATATCATTGTAGCCTCAAGCAATGCCTGAGAAACATTTTTAATGGCCACATGAATTTAAGTGTGATCTACATTTAAAAAGACAAGGACTTTCTCTATAGGTGATTGAATATGAATGCTACCTTATTAGGGTCCCCCAAGAGGTGTCTGACAAGCTCTCAGATGTCCACTCACTGTTTGTACAATGTCATCCTAGAAACAACATCTATTTATGTCCCCTTTCTCCTTTCTTTGCCCAAATGAACTGGAGCTCTCCTGGGTCTCCAGAACTGGAAAAAGGCATTCTGCATGAAAACGTATATCCATGCCTGGAAGCTAATCCTTTTAAGATTCTCAGTGCCCTCAATTCTGTCGATGGTGCTCAGTTTTAGATGGAGAGGGGCACAGTTCTTTCCCCATGAAATCTAAAGGACAAAAGACAACTGAAACAGGATTAGAAATCGCACATTAGTCCATAAAGGTTAGCTGCCGTATAGCTTACATCCCATGCCTGACTGATTTATTTATTTTTTTTAAGTCTTGAAGGAAGGCAGGTTTCTTGTCAAAGCTGTTTACCGCAGGGAAGCCAAAACTACTGTGATGTGACCAGAAGCCTTTTTGTTAGGTATAATAGGAGAAAAGATACCAAAAGAAGACGAGAGACTGTTCATGTACACAACAACGGCAGAGAGAATGCTTCTAGCCCAGAGATGGAAGGAGGGAGAAGAATGGCAGACCAAGTTAATGGAATATGCAGAGATGGCGAGACTGAGGGGAAAGATCAGAAACCAGGAAGATCAAGTAGTTTTAAAAGACTGGAATAATTTTCTAATATACTTAAAAGACCACTGTAAACAGTTAAAATCATTGGCAGGGCTACAATGACACTTGTGATGTGAAAGGAACATTGGAAACTATGAATATGTAACAGACAGATAATGGTAAAAGTGCAGAAAAAGTAAAAAGAATATATTTTCCTTGGAAATGGAATCCATGGAGGGAGGGGAGGAGGTCCGAAGGTTCAAAAGAACCTTTTTATTTTAATGTTTTGAAACGGTTAAAGTTAAAATGTATAAATTTATGTAAAACCAATAAAATATTATTTTTAAAAAAATCTGCTGTGATGTGGAGATTATACTTTCTGGCAAGCGGTCAGGTCCCACCCATCCTTCTCTACCACCTACTTTGTACTTGCCACTGTAGCCTCAACCAGCTGAGGGACAGCAAACTGCTAGGTGGCAACAATATGATCTCCCCACTCCATATAATTCATTCATTTATTAACAAGTTACTCAACAAGTGAAAGAGAAGAAGCTTTCAGATATATTCCAGGGCTCTGCACAAACGAAGATCCTGACAGTTGTCCATAGTTTTCCTCACTCATATTAGCCTCTGTTAGAAGTCCCATCTCCATGAGTCAATCTACAATGAATTAAAGAAAATCTTCAGATATACTTTCCCTAAAAAGCCAGAAGCTTTTGTGCTAGGCTTGATGGGAAATGAGATTATGAAGGTTATTTCTATACGCCAAAGATTATTTCTATACGCCACAGCTTGCTGCGAGGACTTTGCTGGCCCCAAAGTGGAAATCACAAGAAATACCCAATATTGTGGAGTGGCAGGCGAAGATGATGGATTTTGCTGAGTTGGCCAAACTGACTTGCAGGATCCGAGATCAGGACGATCAGAAATTCCAGAAAAACTGGAGTAAATTTATGGTATAATTAAATGAGAATTGTAAAAACTTAAAGAACTAGCAGGATTGAAGTAATTCCTACAATGTAGATAAGATGTTGAGATGTAAAGAGCTAGAATACATGACTGGATTCAATAAGGGATACCAGCTGAAGAGAGGGAGGGAAGTCGCAAGCTCAGAGACTTCCGGGTTGGCGCCATCGTCTAATGGCGGATTCCCTCCGAGCTCCGGAGGGAATCTGCTCAACAGGGGTCGGGTCCTGCCGCGGCGGCGATGCGGGGACCCTTAGAAACCACAGGCGCTGAAGCCTGTGGACCTGGTGACTCGGTGGGCACCATTTGCGCCCCCCCAACCCGCAAAGAAGCCTTTTTAAAGGCTTCGGAATGGGGGACGGGAGTGGCGTGGTGCTGAGAGTTCGACTGCTTCCCCTGCTGAGTGAAGCCGCAAGCCATGGATGGAGAGCGCTAACTTCTTCTTTTGAACATTCGGATCAAAAGTAACGACCCGTGAGTAACACGGTAATTGGCCTTAAAAGGGAAATTTATTTTTGGGAATTCGGCACGATCGGGCAAGGTGTTTAAAAGGAAGTCAGCCTGCCCGCCTTGTAAACATCGTAAAGCAAGGATTTTATTACTAAGGTTGTGAGAATGCCTTTCTTTTTGTGGAAAAGAGCAATTAACTTTATATTGGGCCAATTTAAGTGACTGTGCTGGAGGATAAGAGCTAACATTGAGAACGGAATTCACCCCTCCCCCAAACCTGGGAGCGATCGGGGAGAGAGCCTGCGGAAGAGGTTTATAGATTTTGACAGCTGTCAAACTAGCTGTCAAAGTTGGGGGGGGGAGGAGAACTGTGTCTTTGCTGTCTTTGCTGGTTACATTTGATACGATTTGGTAACAAATTGTTAAAAATAAAGAAGAAAAAGTTAATTTGTCATTAAGTAACTAGAATCCCTCTAGAGGGGGTTCAGGACATTACAAAAATGGCTGTAAGTGGAAAAATACTGGCTGAACTGGAAAAGACCTTCCGTCTCTTGGGAAAACTACAGGAGCAGACAAATGTTTTGACTATGAATGTAATAACAATGAAGGGAACAGTAAATAAAATTGCTGAACCTGGAAAGGATATGATTCAAGCTCCTGCAGATGAACAGGGAAGTGTTGTTGCTGTTCCAAAAGTCAAACAGGAGAAAGAATCTGAGTCATTTGAGGTGCCGTTTAAAGAGGAACACGACAAAGAAGGAGGTGCTGTGATGCTGCAGACTAAAGAGAGCCAGAGGCCTGTTAAGTTGGAAATAATGGAAAATAAGAACATGATGATGAAAGTTTGGTTGGAAGTGAAGAATGGAAATTGGAGAGATCTCCTCTTATGGGGATCTGAAGACATATGGAATATAAATATGGCCAATGTAGAATTTGGAGCCTTTGGGACATTTGGACTTATGAGAAGTAAGAAACAAGATTTTGGCTCCATTGTTAAATATGGAGGTCTGGCTGGAAGAAATATGGACCTTATTGGAACAGAGCCTCTTCGAGATTCGGAATTTAAAATAAAGGACTATCAAGAAAACCGGCAGAGAGAAATTGAGAGAGGGTTAAGTGCCTCGGATGTGAGATCGCCAGGCTGAGTTCGGATGGACTGATGGACTTTGGTTGGGGATCGAAACCGGGAAAGGGGGTGGTAGGGCTTCGGGAATCCAAAGGGTGTAAAAATATAATTCTGTTTTAATTAAGTTGGTTTTTTGCCACTAACATAAAAATGGGGATTTTGGGGAGAGATTTGGGGCCGACCTTAGTAAAAGATTGTTAAGAATAAGTGTTGGTGTATAAAGATTGAGATTTTCAAGTTAAAATAGGTTAATTAAATTGATGAGGGAATTTAGGAAAAGTATTTTAAGAATAAGTTTTGAAATATAAAGATTGAGGTTTAGAAGTTAAAATTGATTAAGTAAATTGAATTAGAGGAAATAAGGTAAAGAGGGGGGGATAAAAATTGCTGAGCTAAAAATTGGAATTGGAATACAAGAAGGGCAGGTGTGGGGAAGTCAAGGAAATTGGGTATGGAATGTAATTAAGGTAAATGTTTTCAACTGTTGTTTTTTCTTTTTCTTTTCTTTGTTTCTTTCTTTTTTTTCTTTTCTTTTTTTCTTTTATATTGTTTTCTTTGAAAATTTAATAAACATAATTTTTTAAAAAAAGAAAGTCGCAAGCTCGGCAGAGCAAAAAGGTTTACATGCTGATTAATGTATTGTTTAAAGAAATGTATAAAGAAAATAATAAAAATTTATGGGGGGGGGGAGTCCCATCTCCATGGGAAGATGGGAAGATTTTGTAATGTCAGGCACTCAGTGGAACAAAAGGTTCTGGACCTTGCCATGTAAAGCACTGAGCAAGTATTAGACTTTGCCTCTTACAAATGGGAAGCACGCCCTATAAAGTACCTCGGAGAAGGGGAATGCTTCCAAGGAAATGTTTCCCCTTCTAGTCTAGCCCAAACTTGAACAACCCCAAGCCTGAACCCACCAAACAGTACACATGCCATCCTTCGTGGCCTACTATTTGTTTGAAGGTCTGAAACAAGAATTCACTGGGAAGAGGGACTGGCTGCCAACCCACTCTGAGAACTGTAACTCTGTGGGAGGAATGGGGGGTTATACATTTGACAGGGAACCATGGCTGTGCTTTAAATGTATAGTGTGAATGTAGCCTGAGAGTCACATGAGCAGATGTGGCCTGAATTCAAACCAACAAAACCCATTCACTTTCTTGAGCTATTTGTTTGTTTATGAAATTTCTACTCTGCCCTTTAACAGAATTCGAAAGGCTCCGTAAGGTTTAATTTCTTACAGTTGAGGGGATTATAATAGCTTGGTGCAGTCAACCCAAGGAGGATGGGAAATAACTGTACCCCTAACCTTACAGATGTGCAAGACACACAATATGAGCAGAGAACTGGGACCCATGAAGAATATTCTCTAAGGCCACTCCCAAACGTGGGTCTCCTACAGCTTTAGAACTACAATCCCCATCATCCCTGACCACTGGTCTTGCTAGCTAGAGTTGATGGGAGTTGTAGTTCAACAACAGCTGGAGGCCCCAGTTTGGGAAACACTGCATCTGAATTATGGCTAACTCTTGTAAATAGCTATTATGAAACCATCAGTGTGTGTTTTCCAGAGAAATAGATGAACTGCACCCTGCTTTGTTTCCTTAGATAGCAAAATGGTTCCACTACGAACTACATCCCAGACTGTGGGTGGCCTACACAGTCACCCAGCCTGTATGAAATGTAATGAAAATGTGTATTTGTAGTGGGAAAACATGGTTGAATAACTTGTTCCCACTGGTGTCAGCTGCCTATTCTTGCCAGTCATTCTTACAGCCTAAGTTACTGTTTACAATTTCCAAGAGCCTCTGTGAGTGGCAGCAAATGGCAAAGCTTGCCAGCAGGGACAGAGCTTGATTTCAAGCAAGGTTTTATTTTATTCTTCAAATAGTTGTATAGATTTTTTTTTTTTTACTCATCTATAAAATGTCACAAGGCAAAAAAAGGACTTCAGTGCTTAGAAACTGCTTGGGCTTTTCAAAATTTACATTTTGCTCCCTGACCTCTGGTGATGCACATGCCTTTTCAAATACCCAGCCTGCTCAGCTGTAAATGGAGACTCTGACCCATACAGGCAATCAAAGATTCATGGCTTCACTCCCTCCTGCACTGTGGACTGCAGAAACTGGTGCTCTCTTGATGGTCTTGGACTTAGGATGCTCAAAAGCCCACAGTGACTTTCCTCTCCAGCTGTCTTCCTGAAAGCTCATGTGAGTGAAATGCTACAAAGAGCACAAGCCAAAAAGCTAAAGGTCACTGCTACTAGGGCTAGAATGATATTTTATGAATGACTTGAAGCTGCTACTGAAAACAGCATCCCAATGTCAAGACTTCCTCCTTCTGAATGGATGCAATCCAGAGCCCAAGGGCAGGACAGATCTGTGCTTTGATGTATGACCTGCACTCCGAAGAACTACTAGTCTCAAAGTTCCTTGCACATAAGCAGCACAGATGGACAGCTCTTGAAAGCAGCAAACCAGGACCTTGATCCGGGAGACAGTGGGAGCCAGGCCAAATATATACGTAAGCAAAAGTCTAGTTCCCATTTACACACATTCCATACTGACATGTCTACAAATTAGATGGCCAGAAATGTAAGGAGGGTGAAGAGAACCAAAAGAAGCCAAAGAGCATTAATTAATCCTCCCATGTTAATTAGGTTTTTTTTTCAAAACAGACAATGACTTCCTTCAGTCTGATTTAGGCAAAGCTGCTAACCATGGATGCAGACGTAAAAAAAGAAGAAGTAGAAGAAGAAGAAAGAAGAAGAAGAAGAAGAAGAAGAAGAAGAAGAAGAAGAAGAAGAAGAAGAATAATTTTATTATTATCTATACCCCACGCATCTGGGCAGCTTACAGTACATAAAAAAATTATAAAACATCAGACATTAAAAATCTCCCAATACAGGACTGTCTTCAGATGTCTTCTAAAAGTCAGATAGTTGTTTATTTCCTTGACATCTGATGGGAGGGTGTTCCACAGGGTGGACGCCACAACCAAGAAGGCCCTCTGCCTGGTTCCCTGTAATTTCTCTTCTCGCAGAGAGGGAACCACCAGAAGGCCCTTGGAGCTGGACCTCAGTGTCCAGGCTGCATGATGGGGGTAGAGATGCTCCTTCAGGTATACTGGGCCGAGGCTGTTTAGGGCTTTAAAGGTCAGCACCAGCACTTTGAATTGCACTTGGAAATGTACTGGGAGCCAATGTAAGTCTTTCAGGACTAGTGTTATATGGTCTTGGCAGCCACTTCCAGTCACCAGTATAGCTGCCACATTCTGGATTAGTTGTAGTTTCCAAGTCACCTTCAAAGGTAGCCCCATGTAGAGTGCATTGCAGTAGAGAAGCAGGAGATAACTAGAGCATGCACCACTCTGGTGAGACAGTCCGCGGGAAGGTAGGGTCTAACCCTGCATACCAGATGGAGCTGGTAGACAGCTGTCCTGGACAAATAATCGATCTGCACTTCCATGGACAGCTGTGAATCCAAAATGACTCCTAGGCTGTGCACCTGGTCCTTCAGGGGCAAAGTTACCCCATTCAGGATCAGAGAGTCCTCTACACCTGTACTTCTGTCTTGTCAGGATTCAACCTCAATCTGTTAGCTGCCATCCATCCTCCAACCGCCTCCAGATACTCACACAGGACCTTCACCGCCTTCACTGGTTCTGATTTAAAAGAGAGGTAGAGCTGGGTATCATCCGCATATTGATGAACATCCAGCCCTAACCCCCTGATTATCTCTCCCAGCAGCTTCATGTAGATGTTAAAAAGCATGGGGGAGAGGACGGAACCCTGAGGCACCCCACAAGTGAGAGCCCAGGGGTCTGAACACTCATCCCCCACCACCACTTTCTGAACACGGCCCAGGAGGAAGGAGCGGAACCACTTTATAACAGTGCCCCCAGCTCCTCTAGATGGCTCAGAAGGATGTCATGGTCGATGGTATCAAAGGCCGCTGAGAGATCCTGCAGAACTAGGAAAAAGCTTTCACCTTTGTCCATAGCCTGCCGGAGATCATTGACCAGCGCGACCCAGGCAGTTTCAGTCCCATGAAGAGGCCTGAATCCCGATTGGAAGGGATCCAAATGGCCCTCATCCTCCAGGAGTGCCTGGAGTTGTTCAGCCACCACCCGCTCAATCCTCTTAGAGAATATGGCTGTAGTGTGAATGTCTCCTAATATTTTGCCTAATATACACCATTTTCACCAATACATTGTAAATGTGTATATCATTTTTACTAATATATGCATTTATATGTACACTTTACTCTTGTGCATACATTTTCAGACACATTACTCTGCTAGAAAACAGCACTGAAAAATTCAGAGAAGTGTGTTTGTTTGTTTTTTAAGGATGGCTTCATTTCAGTTCATGCATTATTT
The DNA here is from genome assembly GCF_027172205.1 of Podarcis raffonei. Classification (NCBI taxonomy): domain Eukaryota; kingdom Metazoa; phylum Chordata; class Lepidosauria; order Squamata; family Lacertidae; genus Podarcis; species Podarcis raffonei. The sequence continues at coordinate 24,180,761 of NC_070618.1, forward strand.
TGGAAGGCACGAGAAAATGAGTTGAGTTCACCTTTAAAAGCCAACTGAATGGATTTTCTTCCCCACTTCTAAGTATACGTGATATTGCTGTCAGAACCAAAGCATGTTTGCTAGGAAATTCTCAAAATGCTGGTGTGTGTGTGTGTGTGTGTGTGTGTGTGTAAGTGTTTGGTATTTTCTAGAGTTTTAAAGATAATTGTAGATGTTTAGGCATGTTACGGGAATAGCAGCATAAACCTCCAGTAAGTTTAGATGGGACTTTTCTGCACAATAAAGTTAACAACAGGAACCAGTAACTAATACAGTCACTGCAGGGCACCTGCCATAAGGGTCATATGTATGTAAATGATAGAATCAGAGCTTCTAACTCAGTGCCATTAGTGTTTGAAGAAACTTGGTTGCACTGCAACTCAAACAGAAAATTAATATCAGCTGGAAATGCAAAATAAAAAGTGAAATTATACCTTCCAACCCCCAATTATGGCTGAATGGATGAAACAAATTAATCCCATTATAGTGCTTAGCATTTTTTAAATGCAACACACTGTAATTTATTTACCCTAATTTTAATCAATGATAGAGCAGCTGTTAAATTCAGCGCAGTACAAACTATTTTCAACAGCAAGAAAGAAACACGTGTGGGCTGCATTGTTGAAATACGCTTAGTTCTTCTGTCCAGAGGAATAGGCACATGGAGAAATCTGTGTGGAAAATGTGTCAAGATAAATGTACTGTCCTGTAGTCATGGTGCATTAATGAGTTGGTTGATGGTTGATGATGTCCACAGTTGGAAAACAAAGGGTTATTGTTAAGTTGTGGGTGAACATATCAGATGACACAGCGATTCTCCAAACAGCTCTTGTTTATTCACAGGTCAGAACAGAACTGAACTGAAGGGTTCAGTCAGCCTGCTTATATAGAGTTCCAGTACAACGTAACTGTAACAACTTTCTGTAACTATCCAATCACTGACCATCACTTTTGATCCCATATTTGCATATGTGGACCTGAACTATCTACAGTATCCCCCTGCTGGCCCAGGGTGAGAACTTCAGTACATAACAGTTATCTCCCGAGTAACAAGGAAGAACAAAAAAGGGGAATAACCTGCAGGAACTCTCCAAGTGTTTATTCAAACAATAAGCACATTGTGTGTTTTATGTGCAGCTCTTTAAGTGGGAGAAAACCAATAAAATCCTGCCATTTTCTCACTTGAGAAGTTTCCTCTACCATGCTGGTTTTCAACTCTATCTAATCCACACTTCCCAAACAAAGCCAAGCTATCCATCAAATTTCACATTTCTCTGAATTTTGTGATACAGCTCTCCCAGCAAAAAAACCCGTAAAAGACTGTACAGTAATGAGTTGATAATGGAAAAGTGTGTTCAAAAAATGCATATTAAATTAGACCTATAGAAATCGATTGAATTAACTTAATCATATTCATTCATTTCAGTGGGCCCATTCTGAGTAAAAGTTTGTTGCATACTACTCAGCGAAAGTATGGAGGCAACCCCCCCCATCCTAATTTCACCTATACATTCATGTGATCTGAATTAGCAATAACTGACTGAGAAAAAGCACTTAGAGTCATAGTAGAGAGCTCAAATGAAAATGCTGACCCAAGGTTCAAAGTTGTTTAGAAATTTAAATTCATTGTTAGGAATCATTAGGAAAGGAGTTGAAAATAGAACTGCCAATAACATCATGCACTTGGAATTCTGTGTTTATTTATTTCTTTATTACAGCAAGCACTTGGGGATAATTGTTGCACTCTCTTTTATTGTTCACATGTGTCTGAATACAGTAAAACTACCTGGAGGGCTGCCCATGGCTGATTTAGTCAGTAAACACATAACACAATAAAATGAATATATGATCCCATTATCAAACCCAGGTCATATAGCTCCCTCAAATCAGGGTTAGTGGAGAGAAGCTGATTTATATAAATAGTCCCAAAAGCATGGATAACTTTCTGTGAATGGGTGGTGGGGTGGAATTCCTGTGTCCCTGACTCCAGAAATATCATGCATTCCTATGTTGTTATAAGCACGAGCGTTATTGGCCTTTGGTGAAAAGAAAGCTGTGCGTCTCCAGGTCTTTCATGTAAAGTGGCACAGTCAGTTGCTAATTACTCTGTCACTAGCTGTAACTAATGCCCATCATGCTTGTTAGTTGCTGATTGCTTTTTTGAGACTCAATTCAGTGTCCTGTCAGGCAAAATTATTGTGGCAATGTAGCAAAACTAATTAGGCGATGATGACCTCCGTGCTGGGCAGCTATCTCTGGTGTCAGCTTGAGTTTTGCTTGGACTTCTTTTTCTTTCCCTGAAAGCAACGGCATGCAAATTTATTTACACTTGTGCGAGCCTCGGCGTGGTTACATTTTATCGAGGAGGACAGGAGTATAATGATGATGTCATAAAAGCCACTCCAATAAGGTTATCATTGTCATTAGTAACAAATATGAAATATGCTTTTGACACACCCAAGTCATTCCCAAGCACTATATAATTTCATCTCACTGATTCTCACAGCAACTCTGTGAGGTCGGCTACTGAAGTTTAATGGATGAAAAACTGAGAGAGAGAGAGAGAGAGAGAGAGAGAGAGAGAGAGAGAGAGAGAGAGAGAGTTAATGGGTCCAAGGCCACCCAATGAGAACACAAGTAAGGGCTTTGAACTCAAGACTAAGTCCAACCCTCTATGCACTTAACCTATTGAGTATTCTGATATTTAAATGGAAGTAGTGTATATGAATTCACCAGACTTCATTTTCCCCGCAACTGGGAAATAGCCACCGTGAATATATACTAAAGGCCTCTTGCTGTTAGGACTTGCTATATCAATGATATAATTGGGAGATCAGTCTAGTTGATTGATCTAGTTTTTCTTAAAGTCACAGGAAAACAGAGGAGAATATGTGGTTCATCTGTTAGATAAGTAGGACCAGAAACTTTGGGACCTTTATAGGACAAAGCTTAAAATTGTGTCCAAAAGACAGTAAGTGAGTGATGTGGGCGTTCTCTGGTTCACTCTTTCATTTGGAGAAGACTTACCATGCTTCGAAACACGAGATATCTCCAAATAATCTTCCATTGCAAATGCTACCTCACAAGTTGTCTAAGCATGTCAGAGTCAACGGTCTAGTAACATGGTAACTACCACAGTCTCCTTATTTCTGAAGTTTCTCGCAAGATAATGATGAAGGTTATTCTCACCCCTACTTCCTGTGTTTCTGCCTATCTCTTCAATTACTGTGGTTAGCCACTAAGACTAGGTTAAAAAAACCTCTCTCTCGCCTTATATAATTAGTTCAGCATCCCATGTGGGATAAGACTGAACGGTAGCCAAGTTTCATCCATGAGCGATTCTGCAAATAGACAGGACCTTTTTTTGGCAGAAATGGAATAACTGGAATAAAAATGTTAAGAATCATGATTGATTATTCTGTCAGATGTATGCCCAGAGGAATCCTAAAATAAAGGCTTTAGTCAGCAAGAGTGATCTTTGGCCTGCTAAGACATGTAAGGGCAAAGCAGCTGCAGAAGGCTATGGATCTGAATGCTCAACAATTCATCATAAGCTTGGACATGCTGAGGGGCACAACCTTTTCCTTTAATTCCAAGGCTATAAATTCTTCTAGCAGGAAACCCAAAGGGAACCTACCACATTACAGGCCCTTCAACCTGAAGACCATAATTACCTCCATTTTACAGAACAGAACAGAAGCTAGGGCAGAACCCCTTGCCAACATCAGTTTGAAAGAGGGGTGTGGCACCCTGAGCCTTTATTCAGAGCATGTATATCTGAACAGCATATCCCCCCCCCCCTGGCTTGCACTCATTTCCTAAACTGCAGGTTACAGAAGACATCGTTACAAAATGAGGCAGAATATCGTGAGGTGTAGCCCGGTCTCCAAATGGTGAGGTCAAGTCTTCCAGCACATACATTGGGCTTGGTTTCCTTGAGATGGCCACCAGATACAGACTTTTCTTTGCGATGCATAGTTTTATTTACACAGATATGCATGCTGAAAATAAGATAGAAGGGCTTACAGCATAGGTAGGCTAACTAAGGCCCGGGGGCCGGATCCGGCCCAATTGCCTTCTAAATCCAGCCCATGGACGGTCTGGGAATCAGCGTGTTTTTACATGAGTAGAATGTGCCCTTTTATTTAAAATGTATCTCTGGGTTATTTGTGGGGCATAGGAATTCATTCATTATTATTTTTTCAAAAAATAGTCCGCCACCCCCCACAAGGTTTGAGGGACAGTGGACCAGCCCCCTGCTGAAACCGTTTGCTGACCCCTGGTTTACAGCTTTATCACTCCATCAGATACTGCTCTCCCATTAGTTTTCCAACTGCCACCAGCCCCCACCATCATGGGCAATGGTCAGGGATGTTGAGAGTTGTAGTCCCCAACCCTGAGCTGGATATTTCTATGACAACATGCTTGTAGTAGGCCAAGCCTTTAGAGATGTAAAAAGGATGCATAAGCAGAGTTGGTTACAGGCTTACAGGTTCCTTATCTCAGAGCAAGGTGTTAATCATTGTAGCTCAAAGACCAAGGGTCAGCAACCTTTTTCAGCCATGAGCCGGTCCACCATCCCTCAGACCATGTGGTGGCCCAGACTATATTTTGAAGGGGGGGAAATGAACGAATTCCTGTGCCCCACAAATAACCCAGAGCTGCATTTTAAATGAAAGGACACATTCTACTCATGTAAAAACACACTGATTTCTGGACCATCCATGGGGTGGATTTAGAAGGCAATTGAGCCACATCTGGCCCACAGGCCTTAGGTTGCCTAACCCTGCCCAAGACTGTTGCACAGCCCCCCTGAAGATTTTCATCTAAGTTTTAGATTCTAAGACATCTCTCCCACCCAATCTGCAGCCCTTAGGAATTGGCTAGTACAGCCTTGGAATTATCTGATGATTTGTGGGTTATGGATCCATCTGATGCTGCTGGCTTTTTGCTGCTTTCTTTTAGCTGAATTGTATAGCACTTAATCATAAAAACTTCTAGGTGATATGCATGCAGTATAAAATGGGCATTAAAATTATGAATAAGCTAAAAACAGTTTGGCCTAAAAATGTCAATAAAAATGGAATCAACATTAAAAAATATAGGATTGTATTTAACTAAGTAATACTGAGAATAGACCCATTGGAATTAATGAACCTAATTTAGTCATGCCCATTAACTTTAACAGGTCTGCTCTGCATAGGACCAGCAGTGAATACCACACTTGCATTATAAAAATAAATTACAGATTGAAATACATGATAACTTGACATATCTGGGTAGGCTTACCTAAACAAAAAAGTTTTTAGCAAGCTGCAGTGAAAGTGCATTACCTATTGTTAATGACAGGTCGTTCCACACTAAAAGATTGACTCCATACAAGTGCAGAGGGAACTAGTAAAAACGCTAGTTCCACAGATTGAAGTGTTTGAGTGGTACTTCGGGTTACATACACTTCAGGTTACAGACTCCGCTAACCCAGAAATATTACCTCAAGTTAAGAACTTTGCTTCAGGATGAGAACAGAAATCGTGCTCCGGCGGTGCAGCGATGGCAGCAGGAGACCCCATTAGCTAAAGTGGTGCTTCAGGTTAAGAACAGTTTCAGGTTAAGAACGGACCTCCGGAATGAATTATGTACTTAACCTGAGGTACCACTGTATGGAGTAAGCAATCCTTTTTTATTTTCCTTTTCATACTTAAAGGTAAAGGGACCCCTGACCATTAGGTCCAGTCGCAGACGACTCTGGGGTTGCAGCACTCATCTTGCTTATTGGCCGAGGAAGCTGGCATACAGCTTCCAGGTCATGTGGCCAGCATGACTAAGCCACTTCTGGCGAACCAGAGCAGTGCACAGAAACGCCATTCACTTAAAGGTAAAGGGACCCCTGGATGGTTAAGTCCAGTCAAAGGTGACTATGGGGTTGTGGCGCTCATCTCGCTTTCAGGCTGAAGAAGCCAGCGTTTGTCCACAGACAGCTTTCCAGGTCATGTGATCAGCAGGATTAAACTGCTTCTGGCACAACGGGAGACCATGATGGAAACCAGAGGGCATGGAAGCAACATTTACCTTCCCGCCACAGCAGTACCTATTCATCTACTTGCACTGGCGTGCTTTCAAACTGCCAGGTTTACAGAAACTGGGACAAAGCAACGGAAGCTCACCCCGTTGTGGGGATTCGAACTGCCAATCTTCTGATCGGCAAGCCCAAGAAGCTCATTGCTTTAGACCCCAGTGCCACCCATGTCCCTTTACCTTTATTTTCATATTTAGGCCTTGGTATGACTCCTACTCAGAGAAGACCCATTGAAAATAATAATAATAATAATAATAATAATAATAATAATAATAATAATAATAATTTGTTATTTATACCCCACCCATCTGGCTGGGTTTCCCCAGCCACTCTGGGCGGCTTCCAACCCAATATTCAAAACACAATACAGCATTAAACATTAAAAGTTCCCTAAACAGAGCTTCCTTCAGATATCTTCTAAAAGTCAGATATTTGTTGATTTCCTTGACATCTGATGGGAGGGCATTCCACAGGGCGGGTGCCACTACCGAGAAGGCCCTCTACCTGGTTCCCTGTAACCTCACTTCCCACAGTGAGGGAACCACCAGAAGGCCCTCAGAGCTTGAACTCAGTGTCCGGGCAGAACGATGGGGGTGGAGACGCTCCCCTAAATGTGACTAACTGAGGATCATTTGTTTCAATACATCTGCCCTGACTAAAACATGAATATAGCCCTGTGTTTTTAATCAATGCTGTTTCTATACTTTCAACGCAAGCCGTTGCAAAATATCAGATTCCCCCATTGCTCCAAACTCTATGGTTGTATGAAGGTGGCGATCAAGTTGGCAGGAAGTCAACTCCATACAGCCACATCTATTCGATCCAGCTCCTGCCTGTTAATCTGGACCCGATCACACTCCTTGTCTCCCAACATCCTTTTATCTGGTCACTGTGATAATAAGGCTGCTTGGACACCAGAGATATTGACTCTTTGCCAGGGCATGCTGTTCACATGAATTGGCTCTAGTAGGAAGGGAGGACAACTTCGCGGCTGGTGAGTTGGACAAAACAGAGACTGGAGAGGTGGGTCATTAATTGTTGAGAGAGATTAATAGCTTCATTGATTTTTAAGGCCAGGAGGGACCAAGATGATTCTGCAGGCTTCTCTCCCAGAACTTCCAGAAAAAAATTACTCTTCTCTGCCTTCCTGCTTGTTACCAAACCGGCCAGGATCCGAAACACTAGCATGTTGAAAGGAAGAACAAAACAGAGGGAAGGTAACCTTCACATGAAGCCAGGCAAATTGCCTGGTTTTTACATTCTTTATTCTCCTTGCATTACATTCTTCGTTTTGGGCAATCATCCTACATTTTATAGGGTCAACGTTCCACACTTGGTCTTCAGTTGCATGAAAAGTGTGGTAGGTGAAGAGATCAAATTAAAATGAAAGTTATCGTAGGGACCTGTAATAATGTTAATAAAAGTTTTTTACGATAAAAGCCTATAATTATCACTCTTTCGTTTCCCCCCGCATAAGTTATAAAGTTCTAATTTACAAGAACTGCTGTTCCACATAGCAGGTCAAAAGCAGTGCTCTAATGCTAAATGAGATTTCAGCTTCCTGCACATTAGAGCAATTTCCATAACACAAGTTGCTGCTAAAGACCCGGTGGCTTGGTGGGAAAAGATAGCCTAATTCCTTTCATTAGAAGCCTCACTCAGTTCAGGGTAAGAGAGCTTTGATGATCCTCTCAGTGGTGTTGAAGGGTGTTGGACTGGTTGAATTTAATTTACCAGGTGAGTAATCTTCCTAGGAACCAGAGGTTAGATCCAATTAAAGGAAGTTAAATTGTTAAAACTCATAAAAGCCTTTATTACATCCATTTTCTCTCTCTCTTCCCCAGATATTCAAATTGGTCACAGATGCAAAGTTACCATAGAGAGGGGCTAGGGGGTGGGCCAATTTCTTGATTTAACATTTTCTCAGTTTGTCATGGTCTCAAATCTTAAATTCAGTGTACTACATTTCTGCATCAGTTTGTGATATTATTTATTTCCACAAAATATTGCCAGCATTTTCGTGTGCATTTTCCCTAACATAAACTTTTTGTATGCAATTTTGCCTGATTTACACATTTTTTCCCCAAGCAATCTCCACTAATATAATGTATTTTATGTTATTTTAACCAGTATGTGCATTTTTATTATTAGGGATGCTCGCTTCTTGGGAGAAAAGCAATGACAAACCTAGACAGCATCTTAAAAAGTAGAGACATCACCTTGCCGACCAAGGTCTGTATAGTTAAAGCTATGGTTTTCCCAGTAGTGATGTATGGAAGTGAGAGCTGGACCATAAAGAAGGCTGATCGCCGAAGAATTGATGCTTTTGAATTATGGTGCTGGAGGAGACTCTTGAGAGTCCCATGGACTGCAAGAAGATCAAACCTCTCCATTCTGAAGGAAATCAGCCCTGAGTGCTCACTGGAAGGACAGATTGTGAAGCTGAGGCTCCAATACTTTGGCCACCTCATGAGAAGAGAAGACTCCCTGGAAAAGACCCTGATGTTGGGAAAGATGGAGGGCACAAGGAGAAGGGGATGACAGAGGACGAGATGGTTAGACAGTGTTCTCGAAGCTACCAGCATGAGTTTGACCAAACTGCGGGAGGCAGTAGAAGACAGGAAGGCCTGGCGTGCTCTGGTCCATGGGGCCACCAAGAGTCAGACACAACTAAACGACTAAACAACAACAAAGCATGCAGAGTACTAGCCTTTTAGTAGGCTGTTTGTTTGTTTGTTTGTTTGTTTGTTTGTTTGCAGAGTAGTGAGGTTATTTACAAGACTGATATATCCCTATTGGAGGTTGCTCTCATATGGCTCAAACTCATGTTAGTAACATATTGGTCAAACTCATGTTAGTAACTTTGAGAACACTGTCCAACCATCTCGTCCTCTGTCGTCCCCTTCTCCTAGTGCCCTCAATCTTTCCCAACATCAGGGTTTTCTCATGCTTATTTTGAAGAAAAGTGGTTTGCACTGAAATTGAGCTGTGTGGTGGTGGAGAGACAGAGCAATACATCCCTTTTCATCAGGCAGCATATTCACCTGTATGAAATTCCCAGTCACCTGTGGCTACCAGGCAAGTTGCAGAATCCAAGACTGAGGCATTTGATTGATCTGTGGGGTTCACAATGTTCTATGTTTCACCCTAATCGGAATTCTGATTTGACTGGGATAAGTTCCAAAATTAATTCTGGAATTGTAGCGTGTGTGTTTAAAAATTGCTATGTGTGTCTAAAAATTGAAATTTGGGCCCGGTTTATGTAATAATAATAATAATAATAATAATAATAATAATAATAATAATAATAATAATTTTATTATTTATACCCTGCCCGTCTTGCTGGGTTTCCCTAGCCACTGTGGGCAGCTTCCAGCAAAATCTAAAAACATAATAAAACATCAAACATTAAGAAAAAAACCAGATTTTCTTGGCTGATAATCTCTTTTTATTTGTTTATTGTAAGCTTCAGGTTGGAATGGCAGTGGGCTCCACAGCAAATGCAATCTGCACCATATTGGCCCAGGTGATTTCAGAGTCTGCTGAGTACCCTCTAGAGCCAGCTGCAAGATGAATGGGCTGCCAAGATGTAGCTAGTTTCCCCCACCACCCAGGCCTGCACACACAGGCATTTGGTTAGTAACTCTAGAAACATAAAATCCTATAGACATCTTTGGATGGAAAAGTGAAAAGGTAAAATCAATGGGGCAATAAAAACAGCCATGTCTTTTCGTCACATTTTATGACCTCATCACAAAGGAGATCCTCTGGGTTATCATTCTTCGCATTACACTGATAATGGACTGGGCTTGATAAGCTTACTCTATCGCATTATCTTTTGAACTGGTATATTTTACAGTATAGCTCTGTAACGGTCTTTTGTTGTTGTAATGAAATCTATAAGTTTGATGCCATTAGAAAGCTATATAAAGTCTGCAGCGCCAAGGTCAGTCCAGGGTTTTTTGCCTAGTAATGAACATACTGTACAAACAAATAGTTGCACTACCATTTCGATTCGACACTACACTTTGCCTAAACAGAATTTTCAGAGGGAATGTAGAGGTAACTTCCTCAGCAGAACATCTGAGAAATACTGGAGAATCAAAAAGATAAGCACTGTTTTTTCAAGGGATGTTGTGCATTTCTTCGAACTATTGGGGGGGGGGATATTTTAGGCTAAGTTGGGCAGTTGGTTCAGTGCAGATGTCATCTGTCTTTCATCACCACATAGATATACTGGTGGGAAATCAAAGCTGTTGACTCTCCTGTCACTGGGTGAAGTTGACAAGGAATGGGACCAGAGTTGCCATTGATGCTTTGCCTAAAGCAACATTTCAAGGTGAGCTTAGAGGTTCCTACCTGGGATGAACATTGAAGGGATTTCAAAGGAAACCCCAAAGTCATAGGATAAGATTTGTGGAATTTCTTGGGTGATTTCTACGTCTGCTGCTGGCATGTGTCGTTTGTTTTGTTTAGTCTGTTCGGTCCCATTATGGCATGGTTCTGAATTTTTCAACAAGTGCACCTTGAAAAACATTTTAATAAAAGCAGGGCCTAATATTCGCTCCCCTGCCATGGAACCATTCATCCCCCTCGAAAGGTTTGAAGCCATCTGGCAACTCTCAAACTCCCTCTCAGTAACCAGCAATGATGCTTAGTGTTGGGAAGCCAGGAAAGCAACACCATTCTGCTAGTGCCACCAGGGACTCAACTACATTAGAAAAAAATAACATTGTAAATGTGTTGTAACACTGTGATACCAGATGGTGCTGTAGAGCTGAAATCGGAACTCCATGAAATTTTCCATTGTGAGCTTTAAAACATTTTTTTCCAGAGCATTTCCAGAGCAATTTTAATAGCAATTATAGCAAATTTCCAGAGCATTTCCAGAGCAATTATTAGGGTCTTAAAACCCTAATTAAAAATGAAACTGGCAGGGCAAAAGTGGTACACAGCACCGCCTTCCCCTGCTCTAAGTAAACATTAGGGCTGGACTCCAAATTGATTCAGGACGCGGGTGGCGCTGTGGGTTAAACCACAGAGCCTAGGATTTTCCTATCAGAAGGTCGGCAGTTTGAATCCCCATGATGGTGTGAGCTCCCATTGCTCGGTCCCTGCTCCTGCCAACCTAGCAGTTCGAAAGCACATCAAAGTGCAAGTAGATAAATAGGTACCGCTCCAGTGGGAAGCTAAACGGTATTTCCGTGCACTGCTCTGGTTTGCCAGAAGTGGCTTAGTCATGCTGGCCACATGACCCAGAAGCTGTACGCCAGCTCCCTTGGCCAATAAAGCGAGATGAGCGCCACAACCCCAGAGTCAGCCATGACTGGACCTAATGGTCAGAGGTCCATTTACCAGATTGATTCAGGAGCTCGATCCAGATTGGTCTGGCCCCCACTGGGGCCCACTCGAAGTGCTATACTGAGTCTGCAGTAGGACTAGCACAAGGGGAGGGGGCAAGCATTGCAATGCAGTTGAGGATTTTTCTTTGAAAGGGAAAAAATGTTCTGAATTTTCTTACATGTTGTATGCTTTGTATCGGCAATAATCGATGGTCCCCATTCAAACGCACAGACAATTGTGTAATTTAATGCAGAAATTCTTCTGAAGCTGCTATATTGGTGATGCTCCATTGCACATCACAGAATCATAGATTCATAGAATCATAGTTGGATGGACCCTGAGGAACATCTAGTCAAACCCTGTGCAATGCGTCTAAAGCATTGTTTCGCTTTGCATACCCAATTGCTCGACATAATGCACAATTAAGCTGTTGCTTTTGTGTGTGTGCATTTAGTAGATCGAACAGCAGTGTTCACAAGCCTGCTGCATGCCCAGGGCACTTAACTGCATTGTTGAACATGCAATTTTCACTTCAGGAAAAGAAGTCGGTGGGTACTTGCTACACCTTTCGTTCTGCCCAACTTCACCCTGTCTCTCCTGTACTCCTTCAGTGCCTCATTGGGCAACTCCAGATATATATTTCACAGCAGTACATTTCAGAGTGTGAAGTGACAAATAATTTGATCTTTAATTAAGTGGAGAAATTAAATTGCTTCTCAGATTCTGTGAGTGAAGACCTTGGTAATCAGTAGACAGAAGTGTGAAAAAACATATAAAGTTGTTTGATTCCATATAGATTTGTCATAGCCATTCAAGGAAGGTTATTGACATTTCTGTGTGGCTCTTGAGATGAACTCTGGTTTTTAAAGAAATTGGAGCAATCTATTAAGCATGACCTTTAGCTATTGTTACCAGGATAATCTGTAGTAGATTCACCCCGCCCATGACTCCTTGAATCTGAGGGGAGTGAGACTTTGTGCTGGCCATCAGGCAATGCCTTTTTTCACCTGCCATGCCTCACTGCCCAGCCCTAAGACCCTTCAGAACAAAGTTGCTTGTTAAGTATGATTGTTTAATTGTACATTGAAATGGAAAATGACTCTGTATAGCTCTGTATGTATGCTGCTAAATGCCTAGCATGGAAACTTGCACTGTAGCTAAACAAATGAGTTGCAGAGAGCTTAGCAGGTTGATAATTAACTTAGAAGGTATCTCTGCTACTCTGTCATGAGGTGTTTAACATTAGATCACATGGAGTGTATTCCATTGCAAATCTCCATTTTCTGTGATTTGGTCTTTGTTCTCTCTCTGAAGCACCTGAAGAGAAAGGATGCTGTTAATGTCTCTCTCCAGGAGAACACAGGCTCAAGCTGAAATACTGGCTGTGTATGGGCAGAGTTTTGTATTCACTTCTGGCTGAAGCTATGCTTAGACAAGCATATGATGTTCTGCAACTATCTGGATGTAACTTTATTGTTTTAAGTGCCTATTTTGGAACAAGTTCTGTTAGTAAAGCTTTTGAACCATATTTTTGGTCTAGACAATTTTTATTCCTGAAAGAGTCATTTTTTATTCACCCTATTGCTTTCAAATGTGCAATATTAATCACCACAATATTATTTTCATAGGCATTTATAAGTGTCTTTTTTTGCTCTTTTTGTGAGCTGAGTGGAAGATTATGAGTCCTGGAGTTGGGGAAAATATATAGGTGAATTCAACAGTGCTTAGTTTGTTTTTGGTCATTAGCTTATTTATGTTGTTAATTTGTTTTGTGGGTTATAAGTGCTGTATTGCTTTGTGAATCTTAGAATATGACTTTGGTTGTGGTCATGCTGTTTAGCTTCTCTTAGTTGTTTTATTAATAGTGTTTTATAGAAGGTGATTGTTTTACTGATGAGCTCTAATTGTCACTGATGATTTGTTAATTGTTTTATGTTGTATTTATGTTGCAATTGTATTTATGTTGCAATTGTGATGTTCTATTGTGTTATTGTTATTTATTGTTGTTGAGCTGCTTTGTGACTCCTGTGAGTGAAAAGTAGAATAGAAATGGAATGCAATGGAATGAATGAATGATACTTTCACTCAGGATGGAAATAGTTTCAGGACTAAAATCTTTCAAGAACAGAAATGCTACAAAGGCACAGTACTTTATTTGAGGATGGTCTCATCACTTTAATTTCTTCTTCTAAGGGGAAAAAATAACACACACACACACACACACCATGTTGTGTGGTGCTCATGCATTTATGATTCCTTGGAATTTGCTGAATTATATTAGGGAAATGGTTTAAGTAGAGTTGCAGACCCTGGGAATAGTTTATTTATCTTAAAATGAATATCAGAATAAAACATATCAGCTCTCTTGAGACATTCTGGAAAAATTCATCTGAACAAAGGATGATGGTGAGGAAATTGTGAAATTAAGTAATCCAATAAGAAGATTAAAAGATTCTGTTGGCATCATGGACAAAGTAGTCCCTTATCAATAATCCTCCCCACAGGTAACCAATCAGCTATTAACCTGCAAAATATTTCTCCAGAAGGGAATTCTGCAGTAAACAATCCTGATATAACATTTGCCTTTAAAAAAAGAACCCACACACCATCTTGTTTACAAAAAGGAAATGGAAAACAGGTTCACAGCATGATATTTACTCTGAATCACAAGGGCCAAATGGAACATTATTCTGATAAATTAATTTCCTGGGTAGTGCTATAAAAAAAAAAAACAGCAGCCAAACAAAACTTATTTGAAGACTTAACAACTTTCATCTTGCAGTTCTAGGCCCAATGCAAACTTTTCAGAGTTATTTCACGTATACTACACATCCATTTCATACAAAATATACAAAACATACCTACCCATTTTTTACAAATGCGCACATTGTCCACATGCTTTGGAATGACAAGAGCAGTTTGTTTATAGAGCGAAAAATATTGTGTGATCCAGCTTTCTGTCTGGTGCATATACCACCTATCTCGGGTTTTGAATTTAAGTTGCTGAAACCACAACAACAATTTATTATTTATACCCTGCCCATCTGGCTGGGTTTCCCCAGCCACTCTGGGCGATCCCCAACAGAATAATAAAAGCATGATAAAGCCGCTCTTTCAGGTATACTCAGGTATACTGAGGCAGTTTAGGACTTTAAAGGTCAACACCAACACTTTGAAATGTACTTTGAAACGTACTGGGAGCCAATGTAGGTCTTTCAAGGTATAAATTCAGACCCCAAACTTCTCATCTCCCATGCATCTGGCTATGTCCAAATCCAAACTCTTCTATGTCATGGTATTACAGGGCTCAGCTGTTGATCCCTTATGATAAAAATGATATTGCAGAAGTCAAGTCAAGGCATTTAACTCCTATCTTTTAAGGGCCAATACATAAGGCAAGGATGGTGGTACTTTGCTGGGGTGTGGATTCCGAGAGAACTGGACCAATATCTCCAAATATAAAGAGAAGGTACTTCTAGGACCACAGAAAAGCGGGGACAGGGACAGGGAGGCTTCCTTGCTAGCCAGCCTTCCTGCCTGGAGCAATAAATGGCTCGATCCTGAGGCAAGTGTTGGATAGGTTTGAAGGGAAATAATATTTACATGTATGCCGCTCTGAGCCCGACTTCGGCTGGGGAGGGCAGGATATACATAAAATTTATTATTATTATTATTATTATTATTATTATTATTATTATTATTATTTCCATAAATGAGCAGTAATGGTCAATATGTATGACTGTGTGTCCTCTTAAAAGGCCCAGCTACTGGACAATTTATACCCTGAAACCCAGCTATAGTAGAATGGTATTTGTATAGAACTTCAGAGTATTGACAACACTTTTGCTTTCAACACATTATTTTATTGCAATCCTTACATTTCAAGAACCCTGTAAGGCAAGTCAATTTATGTCATCATCACCCTAGATTGTCGCTAAAGGGACTGAAAGCAAGAGGAATGGCTTGCCTAAAGTCACAGGTATTTTTTGTACTGAGCATTTCTTGGTTCCTGTCTATCAGTTTGCTTTTTGGAAGGAGAATCTGCCCCCATGGGAGTTTTCCCATTTTTGGCACATGTCCATGGTTGATGACTCCTATGATACACATTGGGCACTTCCTGATTCCGACTATAATGGACACCTGGGAGTAAGTCTCATTGAACTTACTTCTGCGTAAACATGACTAGAGATGCACTGTCTCTTAGACACCACACTATATCAGCTGTACCTCAGAAATAGGTCGTTGTTTTTGCTTTCCATTCTTCAATCAAGCAAACGATTATTTGTGTTCAATTTTGGTCACATGGAAACCACTTCCCCTTTCAGATGAAATATCACCCAAACTTGAAGAGGCAATATGTCCAAAGATGGACATGAGACATTGAGGAAGAAAAAGGCCATCTTAAACTCAATTCCATAAAAACCTATAAACACAAGGCATGAGGTAGCACTAAACAAGGACAAAGAAAGAAGTGGTCTTCATGGCTTAGATCCACACACAACATTTCTGTAATTTGAGTCTTAAAGATGTGATCAGTTGCTATAAATTTAATATCAGAATTTCCTGCTTCTAAGTTACAGAAATGAGTGCCATCCTCTCCAATATAATTTAATGTAAAGCAGCTTTTGTGTTCTCGTGACCACTGTTTCCCTCCCACATTAGAGCAATCCCAGAATACAATTAAATATTGGGAGGAAACTTTATAATAAAAATGCTTTTCCTCAAAGGGGAGGAGGGAAACAGAAAAAAAAAACTAGAAAACACACTGGGGAAATTAACAAGCTTCAATGCACAAAACTTGAGATAATTAAAACAGCATTTGAAGTCCACTGATTCTACTATCACAAAAGGAAAATTCTGGTCAAATAGCAGGGATGCGCATTGGATTTATACAAATCCCAAATCTCAAGGTGAAGTGGGATGCCTCAGAGTAATTTTTGGGCTTGAAAGAGGCGAAACTGGGTCTCCGTGATGCAACATGAGTCAAAGCAGGGATCCCTGAAGCAATATATGACACCTCAGTGATCAATACATGAAAAAAGGTTGCAAACAATGATCTCCTGTCAGTGAAAGAAATGAGTGGTATCTAACTAATGTGTTCCATCAGCACAAAGATGGACGCTTGTGCAATGGAACTCATCCTCCTCTCCTGTTGCACAAACAGAAATCCTGGGCCCTGACGGAACATGCTAGCTGGCCACTGACCAATGTCTCTAAATTCACCATAATCCCACAAAGGTTAAAAAGGTAAAGGACCCCTGGACGGTTAAGTCCAAACAAAGGCAACTATGGGGTTGTGGCGCTCATCTCGCTTTCAGTCTGAGGGAACCAGCGTTTGTCCACAGACAGCTTTCCGGGTCATGTGGCCAGCATGACTAAACCTCTTCTGGCAAAACAGAACACCATGATGGAAACCAAGCACATGGAAATGCCATTTACAGTCCCGCCAGAGTGGTAGCTATTTATCTACTTGCACTGGTGTGCTTTCGAACTGCGAGGTTGGCAGGAGCTGGGACAGAACAAAGGGAGCTCACCCCGTCGCAAGGATTCGAACTGCCAACCTTCCGATCAGCAAGCCCAAGAGGCCCAGTGGTTTAGACCATAGCACCACCTGTGGCCCCAATAATCCCCCAACACCAGCATGGAATAAGATGGGAGAAGGAAGATCAACAGAGTGAGGAGAGGGTGCAAAGAGAGAAATCTGTAGTGATTGACATGTCTAGCTTATAATCAGAGGGAACACTTTAGCCAGCTGCAATTCCAGTGCTTTGGGAGAGGGAGCAGCTGTGGAAGAACAAAATATATGTCTCTAAACTTAAGGAGGATGCTGGGGGGGCACTGAGGCAATGCTAAAGCCTCAGTGACTAACAGGTGAGGCATGTAAGAGGCAATGGTTTTACCTAGAAACTGAATTCCTTAGTTGATCCCACCACAAACTCAACTTTAAAGGTATCTAGAAGGAAAGACGCTGGACCTATTTGGCAGATTGCTTATCCTGGAGCACCTCTCCAATGTCTGCAATTTTCATACAAAATGCTATAGGAGAATAAGTAATTCCTACACTTATACTGTAATGGCGCTGATTGTAGGAAATCCACCGCTTTCTGAAATTGGGCAGGATTCCTAACTTCACAAAGGGAGATCTTGTCTCCAGTTCCACCCCAAAGTTTATATATTTTATTTTTAAAATCAAAATGTAAAGGTGTCTAATACAGTAGCCTCTGAACATGCACCCCTGTAATTCAGCAGACTTTATTCACTCTGGCAGGGCTGGAATGCCTGAAAATTTCAACTAATTCTGTCAAAAGGAGAAAGAAATATTATAGTCTTTAAAAAAGTTTCCCAAAATTCAATTGCGGGAGGGAGGGTACAAAGCAGACTTGGACCCTGAGCCTAACTGGGCAGTCTTTGAATTTGTCCAAGCTAAATCAGGCTGTTTTTACAAAGAACCCAGTCAGAGTCTGAACTTAATCTTGTGGCCAGTACACAGCCCTGTCACACAGAAGTGGCCCGTATACAATAATGCTTGACAGAGTCTTGCTGTACATGACATTTAAGGAGACATTTCAGAGTTCAAGGAAGGTTCTGGTTGTATCCTTAGGAGTTTATAATGTGTAATAGCTGCAATTTGGTTCTGTGTGGTTAGATACTAGCAGTGCTATCATGTAATGTTAAACTGACGTTTTGCATATATAAAGCTCAGGAATCAAACCACAGTATTTTTAGTTTAGAAAGAAATCACAGATAGCAGGAGATGGAGACAGTAGATAAAAGCACCCTTGAAACCTGATAACCACATATTGGGGATAAGAAAGGATGTTCTAGAACTACAACTGAGAAACAACGAGGTCCTTTTAATGTCATACTTCTTCTGAAGCCTGTGCAAAGATGGAACTCAGTTCTGGCACATCTCAGGTGGGCGCCATTGCCATTGTAAGAGAACAAGAGAGGCATTCATGGTGAGTTGTGGCACCTCCTTTTCTAGGAAAATAGCACTGACAAGGGTTGCCACCTTTGGTTAGACAAAATAAAGGGCAGGTCAGGAAAAATATGGGACAGGTCAGGGAGTGGGGAATTGGGGGCCTAAAAATTACTTTACCTGGTACAGAAATGACTTCAAAGCAATCCATTGCAATGGCACACAAGGTTTACAGTGGTTTATTCAATGCGGGGGGGGGGGTGAGTACTGTGATTTACAACTGTAAGAAAAAGATTGCATATTACACATATAGTTGGGCTTTGTAATGCTAATTGGTTTCCACTGGCACTGGAGCAGGCCTGTGCTGCTGCAAACCCACCTACCCCTCTCTAATTTTTATTAAATTTTCTGTTTTACAATTTAAAATACTCATTTTACACCCTTAAGGTATCAGTGGCTTCCCTTCTTCTCTTTCCATGCTTCATTTTACACAAATCCCTGCATATTTTACGAAAACTATACCATTCAGTATTCCTTTATTGCATCCATCAAAACTTTGTTTACACTGTTGAATTGATCTTAATGCCGCTGTCATTTTCAGGTGTACACAGTTATTTCCCATTTATTCAATAATCGTTTTCCAATCTCCTTTAAACGTATGCTCTTCTTGTTCTCTTATTCTATATGTTAAGTCTGCGAGTTGTGCATATTCCATCAGTTTAAGTTGTCTTTCTTCTTTAGTTGGCACCTCGCTCGTTTTCCATTTTGGGGCCAATAAAACACAGGCGGCAGTAGTGGCATACATAAATAACCCTCTCACACTCTCCATCCCTCTCCCGCCTCTGCAAAACCACTCCAGTTTTGCAGTGTGGTGTAGTGGTTAAGAGTGGTGGACTCGTAATCTGGGGAACTGGGTTCGCGTCTCCGCTCCTCCACATGCAGCTGCTGGGTGACCTTGGGCTAGTCACACTTCTTTGAAGTCTCTCAGCCTCACTCACCTCACAGAGTGTTTGTTGTGGGGGAGGAAGGGAAAGGAGATTGTTAGGCGCTTTGAGACTCCTTCGGGTAGTGATAAAGCGGGAAATCAAATCCAAACACTTCTTCTTCTTCTTCCTCATTGGGCCAAATCACCCTCAGCAATAACATTCTCCCCTAGGGAAATACAGCATCTTCTCTTCTTCCAGGAGGGGAGGGGTGTGGCCAATCTGGCCCCCTCCCATACATGGGGGAGTGGCATCATTCACGTAGATGATAAATTTAAAAGGAAAAGCATGACAGTTCCCAGTCTGTAAGATGCCAATGCCCTTACAGAATTTCATGTCTTTAAAAAGAAGTTTGTCCCTTTTATTCCCCATAAATCAATGTCAGCGACAATAAAGCGAAAGGCACAAAAGGAAAGTAACACTGACGAAAGTAATAACTAAGGTCTGATCAGCCAGTGTTATTAATCCAATCCCAGTTTTTATCACTCAGCAGGAATTTTCTGAAGACTTAATATTCTCTTATATAAAAGAAATGGGGGAGATTGAAAATGATTAAAAAATATAATTGGAGGAAAATATTCATTTCAGCCATAAATGAAAATTGGCAATGAATGAACAATGAATTTCACCATGTGCTCAGTAATGCTATTTAAGGGGAAACTATAACAAAGATTAAAATATGCTGAAATAGATTTGGGGTGGGGAGGCAAGACATGCAGGTGTCTTAATTTCTAATTAGGTACTTTGAAACAGTGAGCAATTTCATTATGACTAAATTGTCCTTACATCTTAAAGCTGTTTCAACAGTTGAACAATTCTAATCACTTCACCAATGGAATCCAAAGTTTGAAACAGGTTTTTTTTTCAAAAAAAAGAAGAAGAAAAAAGATTGCTGACAACATACACACTGTATTTAAGGAGATATCTGAACCCTTGGAAAAACACAAAACAGGAAAACACTGACAGTGCAATCTTGTGCCTATCTCCTCAGAAGTAAATCCCACTATAATCAATGGGGATTACTCCAATGTAAGTGAATAATGGACTGCAGTCTTATTTGCTTGCTTGTCTTAAATCACATACTTATTTTCCACAAACCTCATGAAACACGGTTGTATGCTAAATACTTTCTTGTATTAAAATGGATTTAGGCCTGTGGGTCATTGCCAATTGCCTGGGTTCATTCATTCTAAAATAAAGCCGAAACTCAACATCTTCATGAAGTTTAACCTAAATGACTAAATTCTTATTATACTCAGGGCTTTCTTTCAGCCAGAACTTGCCAGAACTCAGTTCCAGCACCTCTCAGCTGAGTGCCATTGCCATTATAGGAGAACAAGGGAGGCGTTCATGGTGAGTTCCAGCACCCCTTTTTCTAGAAAAAATAGCACTGATTATACTTTATTGGATTTCCTTTGGCCCAAAGGTTTCGTTAATACAACTGCATATAGAAAAGTAGGGTAACCTGTACCACTTTTTTCTCATGCAAAGGTTCAAAGAGGACCAGATTTGATGAAGTGAACATGCGTGAGGGCTGACCAAAGTGGTTGAGCTTTTTTTCTACAATTTTACCCCAAAGTTGTTAAGACTGAAGTTGTTGAGCTTTTTGGGGGGATTTTACCCCAGGAAATAAACTGACGCAGGGGCCAGATTAAACTGACCAGTGGGCAGGACTAAGCCCCCAAAACAGACTTTGGACATGCATGTCCTAGCATCTCTGCTGTGGGGAGGAGAAATCCTGGAGACCTCCTGCCAATCATTGTTGACAGCTAGATGCAATGGTGTTTTGACTTGTTATAATTGTCAGGAGTTCAGCCTACACTCGAGTAGGACCCTGGCAGAGACACATGCCCAACTAGCATGTTCCCTCCTTCCTGGTCGATCATTCGGGAGCTTCAAAAGCTTTCTTCTGCCTGAACATCACAGCGACCGATGCCAACCGACATCGGCACACTTAGAGATCCGCAGAGTTTGTGCACCTTGCATGACAGAACTCAGCATTTTGGCTAATCTACTTTATTTACATATAAACATACATGGAGCACTGCAACATGGCTCCCTCTCTCTCTAGCATCAGACAGCAAAGAAAAAAAAGAACAAAGGACAATAGTCCCACTCCATGGAACACAGTAACACAAAAATCCTGTTTCTGTCACTTCCCACTCTGTGGAGTCAAAACATACACCGTCATGTGACAGACAAAAATCCCATGACTGAAATCATGATCAGGAATTCCAACAATAATACAGGTTCGTGTGCTTGTGATGAGAGGAGAGCTTTCTGCTGCTGCTGCACCAAGGAGGCTTCTGGTAACAACAGATCCCAACATGCTCTGCTAGAGAGCTTAGGATTCCTCTCTCAATAGGTATAGGATTGCAGCCTTTAATGGAAAAAAACAGACAAACCAATACTTCCCCCCTCCGAAACTACAAATGCCTATAAACAAAATTATTATTTGCTATTAAAATAGCAAAACTGAACTGCCGGTAGCCTGCTTTCATTTCAACATAAATAGATCTGTATAAGCATGCAGATTCTTAACCTGCCAAGCCAAATAATCCATTTGAGTAATTTCATCATATGCAACTTAACCTCTGTTCACAATAAGGGAAAAAAGAATATAAGTAGCTAATAATTTTATGTATTATAGCTATTTAATGAAAACAATAGAATGGGGAAAACCAGAGATCTGTTCAAGAAAACTGGAGATATGAAAGGAACATTTCGTGCAAAGATTACAAGGCTGTATATTGTCTCCCTGCTTGTTTAACTTATATGCAGAATTCATCATGCGAAAGGCTGGACTGGATGAATCCCAAGCCAGAATTAAGATTGCCGGAAGAAATATCAACAACCTCAGATATGCAGATGACAATACTTTGATAGCAGAAAGTGAGGAGGAATTAAAGAACCTCTTAATGAGGGTGAAAGAGGAGAGTGCAAAATATGGTCTGAAACTCAACATAAAAAAACCCCTAAGATCATGGCCACTGGTCCCATCACCTCCTGGCAAATACAAGGGGAAGAAATGGAGGCAGTGAGAGATATTACTTTCTTGGGCTCCATGATCACTGCAGATGGTGACAGCAGTCACGAAATTAAAAGATGCCTGCTTCTTGGGAGAAAAGTGATGACAAACCTAGACAGCATCCTAAAAAGCAGAGACATCATCTTGCCAACAAAGGTCCGTATAGTTAAAGCTATGGTTTTCCTAGTAATGATGTATGGAAGTGAGAGCTGGACCATAAAGAAGGCTGATCACCGATGAATTGATGCTTTTGAATTATGATGCTGGAGGAGACTCTTGAGAGTCCCATGGACTGCAAGAAGATCAAACCTATCCATTCTGAAGGAAATCAGCCCTGAGTGCTCACTGGTAGGACAGATCGTGAAGCTGAGGCTCCAATACTTTGGCCACCTCATCAGAAGAGAAGTCTCCTTGGAAAAGACCCTGATGTTGGGAAAGATGGAGGGCACAAGGAAAAGGGGACGACAGAGGACGAGATGGTTGGACAATATTCTCGAAGCTACAAACATAAGTTTGACCAAACTGCGGGAGGCAGTGGAAGACTGGAGTGCCTGGCGTGCTCTGGTCCATGGGGTCACGAAGAGTCGGACACAACTAAACAACAACAAAACTATTTCATATATCCATATTGTTTTATATTGCTACATACATTCCCATGCAGGTTTGTTTAAGAAAAAGCTGAAAATGGGAATCCAAAATGTAAAAGTTGGAATATGTATAACCCATCCATCTCTTGCTTTCACAACATGGTTGATAACTTGATAACACAAAATCCTATATATCCTTAGCTAGGAGTAAGTGCCACTAATATTTTTAAAGAAATGAAATAAAATAAACGTATTTCCTTATATTTTTACATTTTGTGTGTGGGTTTATTTTTCAATGTTGCTGACCTCTAGTGTAGGATTTTGTTCCAGCACTGAACAACTGCTTCCCACTTTCTTCCATGCTCTTACACTGCCTATTCCACCCAGCAGTGCCATTTGCCTTCCAAAAGATACAGGTAATTTGGTCCAAGTCTTTAAAATGAAGCTTAAAATAGTTTTGGCTGATCAATCACAACAGGGCACAAATAATTCCACTCCCCCGCCCCGGCTTCAAGTAGTTTTCCAGAAAATGACAGAACTGTTGTAAAGAATGGAATTAAATCTTAAGAGACAATGTGGAATGAAAATTAAAATCCAGTCTTCTTAACACTTTTTAGAAGTACAAATCTAGCTGTCAAAATATAGGACAGGGATACAGCTTGATCAGATGCACAGGCAAGGACTGTTACTGCAATATTTTGATCAACGCGCACGCACCACTGGCAAGATTTAAGCAAAGGAAATCAATTGCAGAATATGAATAATGTGCCTATAATACTCTAGCTAAAGGAAAGAACCTCTCTGCGTATTGATATAGTGTGTAAACTCCAAATTGGCCAATTGATTATTAATTACCCCTGGGCAGATTGAAAGTCAAAGGGAGCTCTGCTGATATATCTAAATGAGGACAAGGAATGCAACCATAATGCTTTTGGGGGGGATTCAAGCATCAGTAGTTTGAGAACGGCAAAATGATATTATGGTAATGAAGACTCACTCTCCAAATGTCATCCATGGAGAAGCATACAGGGCCACACTTGCCTGGGTTTCAGTAAACACTTTGATTTGGGGTGGATTCCAATGAACCGCTGAGAAAGAGACTAATATGCGGAACCACCAGCAGCGATTTTCCTTGGGGCTGAAATTAGGGATGCTCGAGGAATCTGGCTTCTATGGAGTCTGATGCGAACTGACCTGATCTGCTCCTCCTAGACTGATGTGCAGATCAGAATGTGCTTATCCTTCAGAATTTGCACGTCTCCAAATTTTAAGATACTGCTTGAAGCCGAAACTGTAACAATATATATAAAGGTGCTGACCTTTAAAGCCCTAAATGGCCTTGGTCCAGTATATCTGAAGGAGCATCTCCAACCCCATCATTCTACCCGGACACTGAGGTCCAGCTCCGAGGGCCTTCTGGTGGTTCCTTCTCTGCGAGAAGCCAAGTTACAGGGAACCAGGCAGAGGGCCTTCTCGGTAGTGGCACCTGCCCTGTGGAACGCCCTCCCACCAGATGTCAAAGAGAACAACTATCAGACTTTGAGAAGACATCTGAAGGCAGCCCTATTTAGGGAAGCTTTTAATGTTTTATGTATTATGGTATTTTAATATTTTGTTGGAAGGCGCCCAGAGTGGCTTGGGAAGCCCAGCCAGATGGGCTGGGTATAAATAATAAATTAGTGTGTGTGTGTGTGTGTGTGTGTGTGTGTGTGTGTGTGAAAACACATATTTTAGGCTAAAAGATACATTGTATACATTGCAATAATACATATATTCAACAGAACACATGCAAAATTGACATGAACCAGAGGAAGAATGACCCAACCATTCCTAGTTAAAATGTTCTAATGTAGGATTCCCCCAGCATCTGGTGCTCATCAAATGCTTTGGATTACAGCTACATTCATTCTGGACCATATGCTATGCTATCTGGAACTGACAGGAGTTGTAGTCTAGAACATCTGGCTGCACCAGGTTGGGTAGGTCTGCTCTAATACATCATAAGCGTGGCAGATCTAGAGTGATGGATGTTCTGATTTTGCAAAAACCCTCCAAGATTCAGACATACAACATGATGCTAAAATGTGACTTAAACCCCCTTTGTTTAATTTGAGTTACTACTCTCATGATCCCTAGTACAGAGAGGGCATTTTCTGATTTGAATAAACCCCCTCGGATACTGAATGGTGGCTTACTGTAATCCTGTTTGGAGCAGAACACTTCATTCATCCCAGGCTGTCATGTATTGTGCCCACTCCCCTGGAGGGAAATCTCAGCGCCGCCACACAATTTCACTCTCTGGGGCTCTGGAGGAATATTTTACTCTAAACTTAGAGAAAGTGAAGCAGACAGATTGAGAAGGGCGAAGGGACAGAACAACATGAAGGGAGGAATAGAACCACTTGGAACTATTGTTATGGTATTCTAGAATAAACTGTGTATGACACCAGGATTTCCATGTGGGAGGGGGCGCGCAAATTTGATCCAAATAGCAGTGATGGAGGAGGAGTGGCTGCTTGATCCTGCGGGCTGTTGTTGTAGTCAAAATGCCTCCCCCAGCTGCATTCCCATTGTTGCTGGCATCCATCCATCTCGAGAGACACTCAAGTGCACCTGTGGAGATGAAGTCAAACCACTGGATAATCACAGCGCCTGCTGTGGTTACAGAGATCAGTTACTCGCAACTGCTGCCTCCTGCATTGTTTCTGCTGCATTAGCAGCAACCGAGTGACCTCTCTGGAGCACAAGCCTGGGAAGTAGGTACAGAGGTCCCAGACGGCAAGACACCCCCCCTTCTTGGCCTCACTGATGTGGGCCAAAGAAAGGAGAGCAATACATATTTGGCACCAGTTTGGCTGCAGGAGTTTCCGGAAGGTGTCATACAAGGCACCATCCAACCATCTTAGGAACTCCACTCTGGATTTGTGTAGAGTTTACCCCTTAGCCTTTTTGTCTCCTGAAGATGAGGTTGAGGATCAGAGTTTTCCTTCTCATAAATGGGTTACCTTCCTAGGTTGACGAGCCCCATCTCCCCCTCATTTCTCTCTACAGCACGTCCAGAAACTGGACCGTTGGACCCACTATTGGTATTGTCCACTCAATCCACCAGAACTTTCCTTCACAAGCAAGGGAAGTCCCTAACTCGCCAAGGGTTTGAGACCTATTAGCTACCCTCCCCTGGTTTAGTCAGCCAGTTGAAACCATTTCCTGGAGAATGGCAGCTGCCAGATGCTTCTAGAGAGCCAGTGTGGTGGTAGACTCGTAATCTGGTGAACCGGGTTCACGTCTCTGCTCCTCCACGTGCAGCTGCTGGGTGACCTTGGGCTAGTCACACTTCTCTGAAGTCTCTCAGCCCCACTCACCTCACAGAGTGTTTGGTGTGGGGGAAGAAGGGAAAGGAGAATGTTAGCCGCTTTGAGACTCCTTGGGGTAGTGATAAAGTGGGATATCAAATTCAAAATCCTCCTCCTCCTCCTCCTCCTCTTCTTCTTCGAGCCTCAGGTAAGAACTGAATGCAGGTTGGGGACCAAACTTGGACAAACCACCTCAGAAGGAGCATGACCCATCCCCTCCCAGATGTACTACCCCTCCCCAAACACCCCACGCACTGCAGATGCATTACAACCCACACAGTAAAGGCTATGATCACCTATTTATAATGTGTACATGAAATTAGGAAAGTTACATAAAAACAGCAAAGCCTCTTTCTTGCGTTTCTTTCCCCCTTCACTATCAATAATAGTTACAGATAAATAGTCCAAGATATTAATGTAAGTAGCTCTGAAAATTTGTGCATCTACCACCCTCCCAGTGGAAGAAAAAGCCCAATATGAAGTGACAGGACCAAACAGCCCAATAATAACGGGGCATGGTCAGTGGACATGGAACGCTGACTGTCGTAAGGTCAGCAGTTTGAATCTGAACGACAGGGTGAGCTTCCATTGCTTTCTCCCAGGTCCTGCCAAATTAGCAGCTCGAAAGCATAGCAGCACAAGTAGATAAATAGGTACCGCTGCGGTGGGAAGGTGAACAGTGTTTCTGTGAGCTCTGGCTTCCATCATGGTGTCCCATTATGCCAGAAGAGGTTTAGTCATGCTGGCCACATGACCTGGAAAGCTGTCCGCAGGCAAACGTCAGCTCCCTTGGCCTGAAAGCAGAGATGAGCCCCGCAACCCATAGTCAAATTTGACTGGACTTAACCGTCAAGGGGTCCTTTACCTTTACCTTAATTAAAAGGGGAAACAAGTTGAAAGGGGAATGGCATGCTTTGGGTGGAAACCTAAACAGAACCACTTCACTCTGCAATTGTGTTGCAGGATCCCATTTGTAGAACATACAGTGGTACCTCAGTTTAAGAACAGCCCTGTTTACTAATGAGGCAGTGGGAGGCCTCATTAGGGAAAGTGTGCCTTGGTTTAAGAACAGTATCGGTTTAAGAACGGACTTCCGGAACAGATTAAGTTTGTAAACCGAGGTACCACTATATTATGTTTTATCTTATACTTTTTATTTTGCTGTATGCCCCTCATTCATATAAGATTCACCAAATGGGCCCCATCAGCATAAGCCCTATGTAAAGATTTCTGTTTGCATAATGGGCCTTTCCCCCTCTTTCCCCACCTCCCATAATTCACAGGAGAACCCCCAGAAGCAGCATATGGGGGGCAGGGGAGATTGTTCTGCCTGGCAAGCTGAAATACTTGAGCAGATTGGACTTTCATCTTAGTGTGACACTGAATTCCATCTTGACTCTAATAACCCAACCACCCCTTGTTTCAGAAAATAAGATAAGGGATCTTTCTTTTTCAGAAATGTTCCACTCCAGCAGATAAGCCTTTTCCTTTTGCAAAAGCAGTGGGAGTGAAGATTGGGTATAAGCAAATGTGTTGCTTAACCAAATCATAAGCTTCTGGTGAGCATTTACAAAAATAACTCTGTAGTTTACTGTGTTCAGTAATATGATTATGGGTATAAACAGTACAACTTACAACCAAGGAAATTCAGGCAGATACATCTATTATCCTTTTCCAAAATGGAACTACATCTGCCATCTTTTGAAGACCATGCATATTGCCTAGGCCACGTGTGGGGAAACTGTAACCTCCCAGATGTTGTTGAACTTCAGCTGGCTGGGACTGATGGGAGTTGGAGTCCAACAGCATTTGTAGGTTCCACAGGCTTCCTACCCCAGTTTAGGAAATATACACTTTTTCTTTTCCAGGCTATCAGTATATGCATGTTCTTTGATGTGTTTTGGACACTAAGCATAGTCATCCTGCAAATGAGAACACAGAGCACGCTTAATACAAAACTTTCATGTGGACATATTTTCTGACATCTCATTTGGTCTATGCACCAGGAAATCTACAAACATCTATGAATGTATGTATGTTCTCTTGGAGACTTTGCATATTGACCAGAAAATGTGTACGTGTCTCCATGTTGCTATTGTTTGCACATTTTCCATGATGTCAGATAAATATATACAGTGACTGGCATTTGTGCAGTCACTGTATATATTTATAATGTGATTCAACTTGCATTAACCGCATCATGTGTGCATTTTGAAAATTGATTCAAAAAACGTGGTACTAAACCTTGTAAGCAATCTGCATATATGAAATAAAGGTGTTTTATAAGCAACAGTGGGGATAACAAAATGAACATTTGATTGCAGCGGCTAAAATATGAAGAATCTAAAGGACTGCCAAGAGCCTTCCTGAATAGTTCAGAAACAAAATGAATAGGTTTGGAAAAATATTATGAATTGTTAGTCAGAAAGGAAAAAGTAAGAACTCTGCTGAATCCATTATTTTCTGACTTTCATTATTCATAAAACTCAATTATGTTTGCTACAAGATAAGTGATTAATGCAGATAAGTTATAGTGATATCCATGACAAGAAGACAATCAAGTGAAAAATGTTTCTGTGCATGGAAAATTGTGTCTGTGCATAGAATGTGTTCCTTCTTATTCACATACAAAATATTCCGTTCTATGTTCTTGTAGAATAAATGTTCCAGAGGTCTAAGAAGCAGGAACAACAACAGCCACTGTGATCTAATGACAGAGACAAGGAAATCAGAACTTCAGTAGATCCCTGCTGGAACAGACCAAGGCTCCATCGAGCCAAGCGACCAACCAGATATCTAAACTAGAACACAAGAGTACTATCCCAATCACTATTCCAGCAACTGGTATTGAGACTCATACTGCTTCTGATACTGGAAGTAATAAATAGCCAGCATGGCTAGTGCAGTGGGCCCTCCGGATATGAACTTAATTCGTTCTGGGGGTCTTACGTACCCCGAAAAGTCCGCAACATGAGGCGCCGCTTCTGAGCACACAGACAGTGCAATAGAGCACTTCTGCACATGTATACACTTCCAGGTTTGCCATGTTCACAACCTGAAAGTTACGTTACCGGAAGGTAATGTAACCCGAGGGTCCACAATATATCTGCATGCTTATTCAGCCTTCTGCATGCTGTCATTGTGGATGAGGGTGGTGCTGTGGTCTAAACCACTGAGCCTCTTGGGCTTGCCGGCCCTGATAACAGATCCACAAAACATGAACAACAAGAATTCAATCCTTCTCCTGTCAGACCATTTACCTAGCAACAGATTAAATCAAATATTCCAGATCTTGCCAGGTAGCCAAAACAATTCCCCGGGATGTGATGCAGATGATGAACTTGGAAAGCTATAATCTCTTCAGCCCTCTCTCCACATTTTAATTGTGTTGCATCAGATGTTGGCAAAGTGAGCAAACAAAAGTCTGGGAGAGATTGGGAAGACTCCAGGAAAGCTGGCACCTTGTCAGCAAGTCATATTATGTCTAATTAAAAAAAAGAATGAACTAGTATCAGAGGGCCAGAAACCATCATTGACTTGAGATGAAAGAGATTTGAATTTAGTAACAAGTGCTAGGCTGAGATTGGCAAACAGCAAGAAGGCAACTGGAATCTGAACTCTTGCGCATGGACACTGGGAGGTGGACCAGGATCTTGAACACCCTAAGGCTTGTTACCAGAAAACAGCACACATATCATCTTAGCTTCAGAGCAAAGTTCAGCAGCCCTTTCAAAAAACTAAAACTATGGTCCTTTCCCACACACTTAGAACTAAAAGACTTTTAGAAGACATCTGAAGGCAGCCCTGTTTAGGGAAGCTTTTAATGTTTAATAGACTATTGTATTTTAATATTTTGTTGGAAGCCGCCCACAGTGGCTGGGGAAACCCAGACAGATGGGTGGGGTATAAATCATAAATTATTATTATTATTATTATTATTATTATTATTATTATTATTAAACACATTTAGTTGGAAGAGTGACCTGGAAAATAGTCTGTCAGTCCACAGGAGATGATAATAACTGTTAGGGGTCTATACCAGCCCTGTGTACCTCTTAAATTATGAGTCAAATATATGAGGGTGAGATTTTCACACTCCCAAGTTGTATTGTGACATTAATAAGGTGCCTCAATCAGACCTTCTGAGAGTCCCAATTTGCTCTATGGACTAAGATATTCCTGCATGTTGCATTTTTAAAGCAACCAATGTATTGATGTTGAGAGGTGTGTGTGTGTGTGTGTGTGTGTGTGTGTGTGTGTTAAATGAAACTAAGGAAACACCCTGAGCCTGAATAAGAAGGGAGTGGGGAGATGAAGGTATATTTAATTTTGACAGACAGATCTAGGATTTAATCACAGTGAATTATTTCCCCATGGCACTCCAAGAACATTGAAATAAATATTTATATATTTATTTTATTTTCCTATGAATTTAGGCTTCCTCCTTTGCAAGACAATTGAGAGGGTTCTGTCTTCCAGAGTGAAGAAGGTATATCCCTAAAATTCCATCGGGGAGTGGTGGTGGAATGGAATGTAAAGGTAAAGGGACCCCTGACCATTAGGTCCAGTTGCTTTATTGGCCGAGGGAGCCGGCGTACAGCTTCCGGATCATGTGGCCAGCATGACTAAGCCGCTTCTGGCGAACCAGAGCAGTGCATGGAAACGCCATTTACCTTCCCGCCGGAGCGGTACCTATTTATCTACTTGCACTGGCATGCTTTCGAACTGCTAGCTTGGCAGGAGCAGGGACCGAGCAACAGGAGCTCACCCCGTCGCGGGGATTTGAACTGCCGACCTTCTGATCGGCAAGTCCTAGGCTCTGTGGTTTAACCCACAGTGCCACCCGCATCCCTATAAAGGTTGCCTACAGATGGGTTAATCTGTCAATTTCATTTTCTCATTTTTTCCAATGCTCCGTTCAGTTCATGACATTTCTGCATCCGCATTTTACTGGACATTTCTCCAAATATCATCATCATCATCATTTTATTTGTATGCCACCTTTCCATAGTTGAAACTGCTCAAGGCGGCTTACAACGGATCTCCAGAACGAATTAAGTTCTTAACCCGAGGTACCACTGTATACACAATATGTCCAGCCCACACCCCTTAGGCCCCCTGCCGCTCGAGTCTCGCTGAGGCGGCAGTGAATGTGTCACTCCCTATCTGACTCTCTTCCTTCCTACATGCTTTTGTATGTGGTTTCCCCATAGAGATACACACATTTATGCATGTGCTTTTTCAAAATGTAAGGCTATCTTCACAAATTCATGCATCGCTATGCACGCTCTTCCCCAATATTTGTAGCTCCCTGCCCTCCTTTACATGGGCTATCTCATCACAAAAGTCAGAGTAGCGCAAATTCCAAAGGTTCGCTGAGCTCCAGTTCACCTGTTGCTTTGGGAGGTGTGAATTAGGTTCCACCTTTCTTCCCCATCTTTTCTTGTGTGTATATAGCCTTTTGTTCTGAACCGGGAGATTAGCCTGCTATATTTTCCTAGGGAAAACGAAGCAGGGGGAGGCAGGAGAGAAGCTGTACCATTTTGCACTGGGAATCATACTATCTCCTCTTTGAGTACCTACTTTACAGCTCAGAGTTAACCATTAGAGCCTTTCATGCTTTATTTTCACGGTGTAATAGTGGCTTCATAATGGCACATCAATAAAAATTGAGCAAGTTTGGAGTGGGACAATTTTAAGTACTAGAAATATGCCAGAATGTTTGGAGATTTAAAGTTAAGCAGGATCATTTGTGTCAATCTACTGTCAAGTGGCTGGCAGAAATCTGTAGGGTTTTATCCTCATTTGAAAAGAATGAATAAAAGAAGAATTAAAATAGATTCCTAAAACCGAGCTCTCATTGCTAACACTGGGAATTAACATTGCTAGTTGCTTTCTGGGATTGATAAGGGCCTGCAAGAAAAGAGGGGAGCTTTCAAGAATTACACTTCCATTCACTCTAAAAATTAAAATGGCTTCTTTTTTTTTCACATCCTGCCCATTTGAACTATAAGTGGATGATCTCCATGTCACACTTGTTTTTTTTTTTTTTTATAAATTTTTTTATTGCTTTTTTCCAGAATCTAAATCCATCATCAATAACACAACAAAAGCGGTTTTACAGAAAGAAAAAGAAATTAAACAAGAAAAAATTCATTTTTCGAAGTCTTTTTTTTTTTTTTTCATCATCCACTGGACTTCCCCATCTCCTCCATCCCTGCATTCTTTATAATAAATATAAACAGCAAATTAATACCTTGTTTCCTGTGTTTTTGTATTTTCATCTAATTATTCACTCTGAAATTAAAACTTTTCTCAATCATTAACTTTGTTTCTATCAACTCCGAATTTCAATACTGAAGCATATTTACCTCAAACCTTAGCAAATTTTTAACATTCATATATCTTATAATGTTTTTGTAAATAGTCCTTAAATTTTTTCCAATCCTCTTCCGCAGCCTCTTCTCCCAGGTCTCGGATTCTGCCAGTCATTTCGGCTAGTTGCATATAGTCCATCAGTTGTGTGTGCCATTCTTCCAGTGTGGGTAGCTCCTGTGCCTTCCAGTATTTAGCTATGAGAATTCTTGCTGCAGTCGTTGCATATAGAAAGAAGGTTCTGTCTTTCTTAGGTATCCTCTGGCCCACAATGCCCAAGAGGAAGGCCTCTGGTTTCTTCTGAAAGGTATACTTAAATACCTTTTTCAACTCGTTATAAATCATTTCCCAGAAGGCCTTCACCCTCGGGCATGTCCACCAGAGGTGGTAAAAAGTTCCTTCAGCCTCCTTACATTTCCAACATTTATTATCAGACAAATGGTATATCTTTGCAAGTTTGACTGGGGTCATGTACCACCTGTACATCATTTTCATAATATTTTCCTTTAAGGCACTACATGCCGTAAATTTCATACCGGTGGTCCATAACCTTTCCCAGTCCTCAAACATAATGTTGTATCCAATATCTTGTGCCCATTTTATCATGGCTGATTTGACTGTCTCATCTTGAGTATTCCATTTAAGCAGCAAGTTGTACATTCTTGAAAGCACTTTCGTCTTAGGTTCAAGTAATTCTAGTTCTAATTTTGATTTTTCCACCTGGAAACCAATTTTTTTATCTTTTTTAAAGACCTCTAAAATTTGGGCATAGTGAAACCAGTCTCGCACCTTCCCTTTCAATTTTTCAAAGCTCTGCAACCTCCAAGTGTCACCCACTCTTTCTATTATTTCACAGTATTTTGCCCAGCCACCCCCCATATTAAGTATTTTTGTGGCTTTAGCCTCCATCGGTGATAACCACCTCGGAGTCTTGTTTTCAAATAAGTCCTTGTATTTAGTCCAGACAGAAAACAGAGATTTCCTTACAATATGGTTTTTAAACAACTTATGAGACTTTACCTTGTCGTACCACAAATATGCATGCCACCCAAAAGCATTGTTGAACCCTTCCAGATCTAGGACATCAGTGTTTTCTAGCAAAAACCAATCTTTCAGCCAGCAGAGGGATGCAGCTTCATAATACAACCTTAAGTCCGGCAGGGCAAAACCCCCTCTTTCCTTTGCATCTGTTAATATTTTAAATTTTATTCGGGGCTTTTTGCCCTGCCAGACAAACTTCATAATGTCCCTCTGCCACTTTCCAAAACATTCCACTCTGTCCACGATCTGTAGGGTCTGGAACAGAAACAGCATTTTTGGCAATACATTCATCTTTACTGCTACAATTCTTCCCAACAAGGAAAGTTTCAATCTTGACCAGATTTCTAGATCCTTTTTAATTTCAGACCAACATTTTTCATAATTATCTTTAAACAGATTCAAATTTTTCCCAGTCAAGTTGACCCCCAGGTATTTCACTTTATTAACAACGTTTAGTTCTGTTTCCTTCTGAAACCCATCTATTTCTAAAGGTGTCAAGTTTTTTGCCAAAACCTTAGTTTTTTGTTTGTTTAACTTGAATCCCGCCACCCGACCAAACTCAGAAATTAATTCCAATACTCTTTTTGTGCTGGACACCGGCTCCTGTAATGTCAAAACCAAGTCATCTGCAAAGGCCTTCAGTTTATATTGTTTTCCTCCGACCTGTATTCCTTCCACCTGCTGATCCTTCCTGATCAAATTTAGCAAAACCTCAAGGACAGAAATAAATAGCAAGGGTGATAGGGGGCACCCCTGTCGTGTTCCTTTTTCAATTTTAAACTCTTCTGTCACCACATTGTTTACTATCAATTTAGCCTTTTGTTCTGAATATATTGCATCTATGCCATTTTGGAACGCCCTTCCCACTCCCATCCCTTCCAAATTCTTCTTCATAAATTTCCAAGATATATTGTCAAAGGCCTTCTCCGCGTCTATAAATATCAAAACTGCTTTTGTATTCAAATTTGTCTGTAGAAGTTCCAGAACGTCAACAATGTTCCTAGTATTATCTGACAAATGCCTGCCAGGGAGAAAGCCTGCTTGGTCTTTATGAATAACTCCATTTAAGACTTTTTTCAATCTATTTGCCAAAATGTCAGCAAAAATCTTGTAATCCACGTTTAGGAGTGAGATGGGACGGTAGTTCTTAAGTTGAGTCTTTTCAGATTCCAATTTTGGTATCAAAGTGATGAATGCCTCTTTCCACGATTCTGGTGCCCCCTTCCCTTCCATAATTTGATTACATACCTCCATCAATGGCTGAGTCAGGTATTCCTTCAATATCTTATAGTATTTGGAGGTAAGTCCATCTGGGCCCGGGGATTTGCCTAGTTGCATGTTCTGAATGGCATTTTCGATTTCCTGTTGGGTTATTTTATAATTCAGGTCAGTTTGTTTGTCTTGTGTTAGTTTTTGTAGGCCATAGCTTTTTAAAAATTTATTTATTTCAGTCTCCACTTGGGGTCCTTGGGAAAACAATTTTTTAAAATATCTCTGGAAACACTTTCTAATTTCCTCTGGTTTCTGAATACATTCTCCTTCAACCTCTAGATTGGTAACAAAGTTCAGTTTTTGTCTCTTTTTCAGCTGCCATGATAGCAGCTTCCCACATTTATTTGCCGATTCAAATGATCTTTGTTTCATCTGTTTGATTTTCCATTCAACTTCTTGATTTATCAGTTTTGCATATTGTGCTTGATGGAATTTTATTTCTCTCAAAACTTCTTTTGATTTTGGATTTAGTCTCAACTTTTTCTCTCCGTCTTTTATCCTTTCCAAGATCTTGTCCTTTTTACCGTTCCAGAGTTTTTTCTTAATAGAATTCTGCTGTATCAGAAACCCTCTCATAACAGCTTTGCTTGCGTCCCAGATTGTTTTTTTTTCCACCGAAGTGTTCAAATTTAGTTCAAAGTAGTCTTTCATCGTCTTTTGGGCCTTCTTCACTATCTCCTGGTCTCTAAACAATGCATCATTCATTCTCCATCTGAAGGATCCAGCTGGTGTAAGTCTCAAGTCCATTTTCAAGGGGTTATGGTCGGAGCAAGTTTTAGGGCAGATCTCTACTTTTTTGGTCTTGGGTGCCAGTCCTCTAGATATCCAGATTTGGTCGATTCTTGTCCAGGATAGGTGGGCCTCAGAAAAGAATGTTCCCTCTCTACCTAGGGGGTTCTTTGTCCTCCAGATATCAATCAAGTCCATATTGTCTGTGAGTTCAAAAAAAGTCTTTGGTAGTCTGCCATCTTTAGTCACATTTTGATTTTGTGACTTATCCATGTGTGTGGAGACAACCCCATTCATATCTCCCATCAGAATGATGTTATTATAGTCCATATGGTCCAGCATTGTCTCATGCAGCTTCCCATAAAATTCAGATTTCCCCTCATTTGGTGCATAAATTCCAATTATCAAAAATTTTTCTCCTTGTGATTGTATTTCGATCGCCAAAATTCTTCCTTGTTCATCTTTGAACACAAATTTTGGTGCTAGGCTCTCCTTTGCATATATCACGACTCCCCTTTTCTTTTCTTTAGCTGATGAAATAAATTCTTGGCCTAGTCGCTTGTTTATTAGCACTCTTCTGTGGAGCCTAGTCACATGGGTTTCCTGGAGACAAATGACGTCTAGTTGTTCTTTCCTCAAAATGTGAAAAATCCTTTTCCTTTTTTCAGGGGAATTTGCCCCATGGATATTCCAACTAAAAAGCTGCAGAGACATCCTGGATCAGCTTGTTAGCCGATGGGGTTGTCTCCCTTCTCGTCTATGTCTGGAGGTGGATCTTTTGTACCAGGCGTGGGGGGTGGCCAGGTACCTGCTGTCCCTTTTCGAAGGTCCTCCCCGTGATCGTTTAGGAATTTTTCTTGCTCTTCTGCTGTTCTGATTCTCACCTTCTTCCCTTTCAAATTAAAAGATAATCCTTGGGGGAATTCCCACCTGTAAGGGATTGTGTTGTTTCTTAATAATCTTGCCAGATCCTTGTATGTAGTTCTTAAGTCCAACAATTGTTTTGGTATGTCTCTGAAGATTTCTGCTGTCTTTCCCTGTATCACCAATGGGTTTTTAAAATGTAGGCCAAGTATGTTGTCTTTTTCTTGCTTGTATCTCAATATGATCAAGCAATCCCTTGGTTTATCTTTCTTGGCCACTCTTCCCAATCTAAAGGCGGTGACGATTTTGAAGTCTTTCTCTTCTGCCAAACCCCAGAACTTGGATATTTCTGCAGTCAAAAAGCCAGCCAAATCTTCCTTTTCTAGTTCTGGAATATTTCTAATCCTAAGATTACTTTCCCGGTTTTTCAGCTCCGCCATAGACAGATAGGCCTGTTGTTCAGTGACCTGTCTACTCAGTGGTCTTACTTCCCCTCTTAATTCCTCAATCCTTTTTTTGTTTTGGTCTGCTTTCGTGTTTGCGTCCTCAGCTAATTTTCGGTTCTCTGATATAGTCTTTTCAAAATTTCCTATCGCCTGTGTGTTTTGAGCAACTTGGTCTGTCAACTTATTAATCGTTGCTGTAACCTGGTCAAATTTAGCCGCTTGTTCATCAGCTTTCTTATTTAATGCTGCCAGTTGATCCAATATTTCCTTAGAAATAGGGTCTAATCCTCCTGCAGCCATATCCTCCAAAACTGGCTGTTTAAATTGTCCTTCTTGCAGACCTGTCACAATTGGAACAGATGATCTACGTGGCTGCACAGGCAAAGTTGATTGCAATAGTTCAGTTTGTTTTGCTTTCTTGGCAGCCCTTGTTTTTCCTGCCACACTCATTCCACAACTGTCTAGGTTTCAAGGTCAAATTGTAAATCCCATGGGAAAAGCAATCATCCAGGCAAAAAGATTTCCAAAACAACCAGCAGTTCTCAGAGGTTTATATTTCCACAATCCAGCAGGGGGAGCTCCCCAAAAGTTTCCACCATTTAATTCCCAAATATGGTAAAATCCAAAATAAGGGGGGGAAACCCTCTAAATTCACTTTAAACTGCAGATGATAAAGGTTCTTTGCGAAGGTGTGAACAACAGTTCCTTTTTTGTAACTGCAAAGTAGCCCAATGTAACTTTATGTCTCTATACACAGTTGCCACAGTCTGATGTTACTTTGTATCCAGGCAGCCCGTGAGCTGGGGCTTATAACTTTATAATCCACCAAATATAGAGAGGTATAGCACAGTCTCACAATCAAATCCAAACTTGCAGGGTAAGTTCCAACTTCTTTTAAACTCCTTTCAACGCTTCCGCTTTAAAAAAACTTTGCTCAGTACTTTAAACAGGGACGGAAGACTGACTTCCTTTTTAGCGTCTCCCGCTTTCAGCCGAAATTCACCAATTTGATGTCCAAATAAAGCCTCAAATTTCTTACTCACGAGTTTGTTGTTTCCAATCAAATGTTCAAAGAAGAAAGGTCAGCGCTCATCAGCAGCAGCCGCGCGGCTTCGCTTCCGCGGAAAGAGCGATGGATTCACAGCACCGCTACCCCCTCCACGTTCCGGAGCCCCTTACGGGGTCCCTTCTGCGTATCCGAGGTCGCTCCTGGTGCCCGCCGAATCCCACGGCCACGGGCTCACTCTACCCGTGGTTTTCCTAAACGGGTCGTCGCTGTGCCGCAGCGCACGACCCTTTTCCGCGGAGCCCCTCTTCAACAACTGAAGAGGACCGCCATTGCTGTTTCGCGCCGCCTCCGGAAGTCTCCATGTCACACTTGAAGCCTTCTTTTCATTAGTTTATTGACTTCATACAGAAGTCTCCTCATGTACATTTGCCAACATAAGTTTCAGCCAATGTGATAAATCCCCATTAAACATTTCAAAAAAATGTCACTTCTCTGAGTGACTTGTTGTTATGGCAGGAGCTTAACACCAGTCATGTAGAGCCAAAGTATTTTGTTCCGAGTTATCAGCTTTGCATTTCCTGTTTGCATATATGATCATCCACAAATTGTTTGGTTTGTGAGAATCTGCCATGCTCATTAGTCACTTTTTTCACAAAAGCAACCCAAAGCTACTAACAAACTTTGTAATAGCATAAAGTAGTGCAAAAACTAAAAGCAAGTATAAAAAGCGAAACAAAATAAAAAGTTAGAAACACACACATTCTAGCAGGTGTGACACATTCTGTTCCATTAAAAGAGGCTACAAATACCTAAAACCCTCCAAACTGAGGTGCAGAAACCTGGATAAAATGAAACATTTTGGCCTGGCACCTAAAAATGGAAATGGTTCTAGGTGTATCAACTGGGGTAGAACCTTCCACAAAGAGGGAACAATGACAGAAAAGGTCTGTTCTAACATTGCCGCCCTCTATACCTCCCGTGGAGAGATTCCACAGAGGAAGCCCTGGGGTTCCGAATGCTATTTCCAAAAGCTTTCCGTGCATTGACAGTTGACAAGGCCCCAAAATATATATGATGAGAATTAATACTCAGAAAATGTATACAATAATAGTAACTTTTGTACCTTTACTATTGGGTATTACATCTTGACCCTAAAGCAGGGTAACAAGAGAGTTGTCTCTTCCACAGGTATAAATGACAGGTGTTATGTACTGAAGTTCTCACCCTGGGCCAGCAGGGGGATACTGTAGATAGTTCAGGTCCTCATATGCAAATAAGGGATCGAAAGTGACGTTCAGTGATTGGATAGTTACAGAAAATGGTTACTGTTGCATTGTAGTCGAGCTCTATATAAGCAGGCTGGCTGAACCCTTCAGTTCTGTTCTGTTCTGGCCTGTGAATAAACAAGAGCTGTTTGAAGTATCGCTGTGTCGTCTGATATGTTCACCCACAACTTAACAATAATGTAGAAAGGAAGGGTGATTTACGTAATATTAACTAAAGGACAGAAGATGAGAAAGTATAAGCTGCCCATTACTGGGCCCCCAGGACAACAGTGATGCTTCTGATTCTCTGTATGGGCATGGAGGCAGTGCAGAATCCAGTTAAGAAGGTAGGTGTGCTAATATCATTATCATTGGTGTATGTTCATCCATATTATCACTGTGACAACCTTAAATTCCTGAAAAAATGAACCTCGTGATATTTAACATTTTCTTTCCACTTACATATGACAGCCTTGAATTTTGAATTGAGTGGCTCAGCGGGACCCTCAGAGGGGCAGAAAAATCATGTTCCAATATTGAAAGCGTGGTAGCCAATCAGAGGAGAAGTCTTTCAAGGCACCCAACAGTTAAGCTCGAAATAGGTCCTTTCTCCTAAAACCACTTTGCTTTATTTTCAATCTGGGAATAAAGACTATTTGAAATGCGGTGTGTCATTAGCAACGCTCTTAATGTAGGTCTCTGTTCTTCTCATTCCAGGTTTTTTGTTGGGTTTTTTTTTTTGGTGCCCCAATTTCTCATCTTTTCTCCCACTTCTGTAGTCATTTGCAGCAGTAATTTTCACAAGTGAAAATGTAATCCCTGCCAGAGCGTCGATCAAACGCCATTTGCATGCTGTGAGGAATGTGGTGAGGAATGATGTGAGCATCATGGACTTTTGGTGGACGGGGCTGAAGGCCTCATTACTGATAGATGACACAGCTCCCCTCTCACCCCTTTCCTGCACATCATCTTCCTGCATGTTTAATTATTTGTTGTTCCCATCTCTTTAGAAGCTGAACACTCCTTCTGTACCACTGAGGACTTGTATAGTTTGGGATGTGGGACACTTTCCTGAGAAATGTTGCCTGGCTCATCAAAACTATGTTAGCTTCCCTCAGTGGTTCTTAAATGTTTTCTTTTTTTCCTGAAGAGGTTTTATCAGATGTTTATGGCTCTCCTAGAAAAACCAGAAATTGCTTTGAATCAAGATCATACCTCTCTGGACCAGGAAAACATGAGGGGGGCAGGAGCAGGGACAGATTGAGGTTTGATGAGGCCCTAAGCTACTGAAGGTAATGGGGCCCTTTATATGTCCAGCTGTCCTTAGTCAACAACAAATTGTCACTGTTTTTTTGTGTTGAATATATGCTATATGGTATCTAAGCGGTGATATTTTAGGGAGCAGGCTAGCAGGCGAGGCCCATGACTTACATCATAGGAGCCTACACAACACAACACAAAACACTGTTGCTGTGTGTGGGTTTTATTTTATTTGTTTTTTATCTTATATTTTGGAAATGTACATCCAGGGGTTTTTTCCCCTTCAATTTTTTTGGGGGGGTCTCCAAGAGAGTGGGGCCCTAAGCTATAGCTTGTTTAGCTTATACGTAAATCTGGCCCTGGGCAGGAGCTTGCTATGTTCCCTCTGCTTATTGCACGTCATTGTACAGTGGTGTATGGTGTACTTGTGACATCTTTAGGCAGTGCTTTTTCTGGGGGGTACGCAGGGGTACGTATACCCCTAAACGTTTTTTGAATCTAAGTTTGGCCTCATTGAGGGGCAGTATTTCAATATGAGTAGGAAAATGAAAGTACCCCTAAACATTTGTTTTAGAAAAAAGCGCTGTCTTTAGGAATAATAAGCAGAAACGGTAGCATTATCCTGTTCTCTGGGCCAGGGCCAGGAAACTAGGATCTATTCTAAAGCAATGAATGTATGAAGCAGGGTTGTTGATGGGTTATGGTTGGGGTGGGGACATGGTATGATGAGAGTCTTGAGGGTTAGTTGAGAGGTTTGGAAGGCCACATTCTACTCCTAGGCTTGAGGCTCCCAATCCTTGCTAGGCTCTCCTCACTTTCATTCTTGATCATTGGAGGGGGGAGGAACTTCTCCAAGAATTCTTTATAGCCTAATCTAAACTGTTGTGTTTTCTTTCAGCATTTTTTAAAATTCTTGACGCTTTACCAAAAGAGGACCCTTCCATTTCATTCCTGATTTGGTGGCAGTCTTAAACGTAGAACCTAAATGCAGACCCTCCAAGAGTTCCTGTTTTCCAGGAAAAGTCCTAGATTTACAGATTTTCACCACTTCTGATTTGATCCCAGAATGTCTAGCCTTTCCCTATTTTCATCTCAGAAATGTTGGTGGGTATTGAGTTAGGTTACCCCCTAAGCCAATGAGGTAAGTAACTATTCAATCTTTAGAAGACACCTGAAAGCAGCCATGTATAGGGAATAGGACATCCCTATTTTCATCAGAGAAAAGTTGGAGGGTATTCTATTTTCCTCAGAGAAAAGTGGGAGGTTGCTTGAAATCACTTGAAGCAGCTGTGATCTACAGTTGTTTGATATGGCCCTCTTTTGAAACCCCTGATGTGTTGCCCACACATCTGGTTCTGTTCAGAAGAACTGTCACTGTTCAGAAGAAATGGTAGAGCACTCATTCAGAAGTTCCAAGTGTCAGTCTCTGGCTTCTCCAGTTAAAAGGATCTGATGGGAAAGTGATGAAAAAGTGTTGGGGAAAACCAGCCCAAGACTCTTGAAATCTACTTTTAGTCTCCAAGGAGACCATACTTAACTGGGCAGAGTACTTAACTGTGTCAAGGATGTACAGTAGCTCTCTCCACACAGAAGGCTGGACACTCTGACAGGTTTTATAATCTTTG
This sequence comes from Podarcis raffonei, assembly GCF_027172205.1. Taxonomy (NCBI): domain Eukaryota; kingdom Metazoa; phylum Chordata; class Lepidosauria; order Squamata; family Lacertidae; genus Podarcis; species Podarcis raffonei. The sequence goes on from NC_070618.1 coordinate 24,222,966, forward strand.
GTTTTATTGCTATTTACACAAGAAATTCCACCACCCTCATAATCAATCCTCACCGGAGCTGGACATTGGTGCGATTAAGCCTCTGAGCCTAGGGCTTGCCGATCAGAAGGTCGGCAGTTCAACTCCCCACGATGGGGTGAGCTCCCGTTGCTTGGTCCCTGCTCCTGCCAACCTAGCAGTCTGAAAGCATGTCAAAGTGCAAGTAGGTAAATAGGTACCACTCTGACGGGAAGGTAAACAGCATTTCCGTGCACTGCTCTGGTTTGCCAGAAGCAGCTTAGTCATGCTGGCCACGTGACCCAGAAGCTGTACGCCGGCTCCCTTGACCAATAAAGCGAGATGAGCACCACAACCCCAGAGTCGTCCACGACTGGACCTAACGGTCAGGGGTCCCTTTACCTTTACAACTCCAGCACAGAATACGACACCCTTTTCCTGCCTCTCGTCTTGCTTCACATCTGTCCCTTCTTTTTCCTAAATGACGTGCACAGGGAGATTCATAAACAGCCTCATTGCCTGAGTTTGAACTTAACTCCTGCTGTTGCTCTGCCTCCCTCTCCTGCTCTCTGCCTCCCTGCCTGTTTTCACTGACAGGGCTTCTCTCCCCCTTTTCCTCCTCAGCATCTCCATCTGCTCTCCCTGCATCTTCCTCTCCCTCTTGTTCTGGATTTCCATCTTGGCTCATGTCAGGTAAGACAGGAGGCTCCCTGATAGACTGGCCTGATAAAAATTGGCTTCCCATGTGAGGCTGGGTGGGAATGACTTCTGTAACTTCCTTGTGACACAGAATCTTGTGTGCCATACGAACAACCTGAGGAACGGCTTTGAAGAACCAATCTTAGCAAACAATAAACAAGGCTAATAATGGCTACTTGCCATGGCTGTTATGTTCAGCCTCCATTGCTGAAGGCAGTATATACTTCTGAGTACCAGTTGCTGGAAATCACAACTGCAGAGAATCCCATTGGCCACTGTGAGAACAGGATGCTGGGTCAGATGGGCCTGTGGCCTGATCCAGTATGGACCATCTCCTGTTCTTATCATTTAACGTCAAAGAGCCCAATGAAATTATCTCAAAGTCTGGGTAAGGATTGCTACAACTCTCTTTTGGATTTTGAATATAATGTTCCAGTAAGCGCTGAAAGATGATTTTTGAAAAACGGAGGGGGGGAGAAACCCTCACCACTAGATGGATTCTGACCACTGCCAAGGAAGTCAGTTTATATGGTAAAACACATTTGGCCCCTGGGCTACTGTTCTGAAAAATAGCCTACCTCCCACAGAAAATACACATGTTCTATTTAGTTATTTGGGTTATATGTATAAAATTCAATAGAAATACTTTCATAAAGAAAATACAAAACTTGACCTGCCCTGTTACCTATAATTCCATCCTCTCATCCACAAAGGTCATAAGACAATGTTCTTAATGATGACACACAGTTTTTAATATGACTTGATGATGTAGTAATTGATTTAAAATACATGCTGTGGTTGTAGGATGAGTCACATCCTATTTCAATTCCAATCTGAAGGACAAAGCAGACCTTTCTTCCTGGCATCTAATCTACCAGTTCAGCACGCATTTCCATCTCATTACTGTATAGGTTAGTTATTAAATAAAGCCTATTTTGCAAACACAAAGGGAAAAAGGCATTTGCAGCTATAGCAGCAATGGGAAGAAGGGAATTTCAAGCTCTTTAGAAATTCATTCATGCCTTTGTATAGCCCCCAACTCCATTCCCCAGGGCAGCAGATGTAACTCCTAAGAGAAGATGATTTAAAATATGTAGAGGAGACAAATCCAAAAAAGAACTATGACTAGAGGAGCATAGATTAGTGTACAGCTTATTAGAGCTCAGCCAATAATTCACAGTAAATAACTGACTCAATGAATTTAGTCTCATTTGATGCTTGTGTCTGTGCGGAGAATGAGATTGCCTCACATTCATTTGCTCTCCTAAATAACACAGGCACTCTTTTTTTAGGTGAAGCTTTTGCCTCTCTCTCTCTCTCTCTCTCTCTCTTGATTATTTAAATCTTCACAATTCATACTGTGTTTTTAGTTCACTGTCACACAGCACTATTTATCTTATCATTTGGAGACATCTGCTACCATGCCCCAGGACTCCATAAGAAGAGCCAAACTGGGCCAGCCTTGTCTACCATGCTGTTTCCCACAACTGCCTCTGGGAAGCTCAAGGGCAACATATGAAGGCCACACTCCTCTTCTATTGTTACTCTTCAGCAACTAGTATCAGGGTGAGCTCCCATTGCTCTGTCCCAGCTCCTGCCAATCTAGCAGTTCAAAAGCTTCTTTCTTCTTCTTCTTTGGTGATCACTCATAGCTGAGTAAGATTGTCTTCCATAAACACAGTTTTAACAACAGGTCCATAAGTGACTGTGGAGGCCAATTCTGGAACCACACGTCCTTCCACAGTGGGGACATTGGTTTCCGGGCGGAAGTTGATCTTGGTGAGGGTTTGCCAAGCGTGCCTTCCTCTTAGCACATTTCTCCCTTTTGTCCTGTCTTCGAGTGTCTTCAAAGCCCATGACACCTTTGGTAAAGGCTGTTCTCCCACTGGAGCGCTTGCAGGCAAGTGTTTCCCAGTTGTCTGTGTTTATACTACATTTTTAAAGATTTGCCTTGAGACAGTCTTTAAACCTCTTTTGTTGACCACCAGCATTACACTTTCCATTCAGTGCAAGTAGATAAATAGGTACCGCTGCGGTGAGGCGGTAAACAGTGTTTCCAAGAGCTCTGGTTTCCGTCACAGTGTCCCATTGCACCAGAAGTGGTTTAATCATGCTGGCCACATGACTTGGAAAGCTGTGGACAAACAATGGCTCCCTCGACATGAAATGAGATGAGCGTGCACCTCATAGTTGCCTTTGACTGGACTTAATGGGGTCATTTCCCTTACCTTTTTTACCTTATCCAAAGGTTTACTGTGCATGACTTCAGATGCATATGCTTAGGTAGTAGTTAGGCATCTTAGAAGCAGAGCTGGCTCTGCCATTAGGCAGGGAGAGCCAACTGCCTCAGGCAGCAGAAGTTGAGGGGCAGGGAGCAGAGGAAACTATTTTAACAAGACAGAATGTCCTAAGTTCAAGTGCAGTGAAGGGTGCTACCTATTTACAGTGTTGAGGTGTGATTCAACGGCTTTGAGGAGAGGCACCCATCTTACCTTTTACCTCTTGGGACAAAATGCCCTGCTTATATAAGTAGAAAGCAAATATTTAAATAAATCATCACTGAAACGAGCAGCTACCCTTGTTCTAACTAGCTCTTTCCTTTAATTCACACTCACCAGGTTGCAGCAGCAGCACTCCAGATACTGCAAGTCCGGGATGGGGAACCTGTGCCCACTCCAGATGTTGTGAGCATCTGTTTCCTTTCAGATGTTGTGAGACACAATTGGCCATGGTAGCCGAGAGTGATGTAAATTGGAGTACTTCCATCAACATCGGGGGCACCACGGGTTCCTCATCCCTGCAATAATTGAAAAGGGAGGGAGGGTGACCGGGTGTCTCCACCCCTCCTCTCTCTAGTCCTGAGTTACTAGCCTTTTGAGGGATGGGGAAAAACCTGCAGGGTTGCACTTTTAGTGGATGCAGCAAGGGTGTCCAAAGGATGCTAGATTGACATGTGAATGTGGCATGAGTGGAGCACCAAGAAGAGCAGGTGAATGTGCAGGAAATGGACCCCGAGAAGATACTGAAAATGATAGTGTAAAATCTGCTAATTTTTTTGGTTCCCTCTGTATTTAATTTCATAGTGCTGGCACTGAAAAATGAAATTAATACAGTATTATCTTTATTCTATTCAAATGTCTTTTTTATGGGCAAGTAATCTCATTTTAAGGGTGGCCCATAAACATAAATATTGGACAATAGTTTGTGTTTGCATATAAATCCCTTTTAAAATCAGCATCTGCATTTTATTCTTTTTTTTTAGGGGCTACTCCGTGCCCATATCCTCTTTTCTGTGATCCATCTATTGAAGTCTCAATTAAGTACAGGAGGAAAGAACCCTGAGCAGTTAGGCAAACTAATATCCAAGCAGCAGCTGTAGAAGATAATAGATGGACTTACATTTTTCATTTTAATCACATGGACTTGATGAATTATTTAGAATCCTTAAATGTATAATGCATTCAAAGCAGGGAAATGGACCGGGTTCCCAATGATATTGACTTCCAAAGTGCTATATGGAGAGGTAAAGTATTAAATTTTTAAATATTCTGATCTTAATCTTTACATCACAGACTATCAGGGTATTGATTGGAGCGGTATTCTGGCTTTCTTCTGGTGAAAGCCATTTGGAGATATCACTAGCTGTCATTCTGGGAAAATGCATTATTGTATTTTCTTTATCTTTCAGCAAAATCAGAGGCTTACAGAATTTATTTTATCAGAATCTCCCTGCCCCGCCACCCCCACTCTCTTCCAAGCATGCTGTGTGATTCTAATTTTCAAGAAGAATGGTTTTCTTTGTTCCATCATTACACTGGTATGAAGATGCCTGTTTAACTACTTGTACGAGTTGCATTTGACTTGAAACTCAAACATCTCAACAGGAAGGAAGGAAGGAAGGAAGGAAGGAAGGAAGGAGGTCAATAAAAATTAAACTGGGTGGTGTTAAGGCAAAAAAGGAGGACCAGTCTCAAGATGCTGGAAGAGGGGACAGTGGGTGAAGAAAAAGCTGTGAGGGGAGGGGAGGCCCTTTCCCCATCCTTTGGACACACTGGGAAACTGAACAAACCTGCTGTACCTGGAACTGGGTCTGGAGAGTTCAGCTGAATGGGACAAAGCCATGGGCAGTCTGAGGAAGAACCATCCACCTTGGGCCTGCCTAAAAAAGCAGGACTAAAGTGAGAGTCTAGGGTGATGCCCACTGTTTCCAGGAACTCTTCACATTCTGAGACTTCTTCAGGTGAGAGCCCAGAGGCTGAGAGGGAGGGTGTGTCAGAAGGAAAATAAATTGATACTGATTTATATATGTATTGGGATGCGGGTGGCGCTGTGGGTTAAACCACAGAGCCTAGGGCTTGCAGATCAGAAGGTTGGCGGTTCGAATCCCCGCAATGGGGTGAGCTCCCGTTGCTCGGTCCCTGCTCCTGCCAACCTAGCAGTTCAAAAGCACAAAGTGCAAGTAGATAAATAGGTACCACTCCGGTGCGAAGGTAAACGGCGTTTCCGTTCTGGTTCGCCAGAAGTGGCTTAGTCATGCTGGCCACATAACCTGGAAGCTGTACGCTGGCTCCCTCGGCCAATAAAGCAAGATGAGCGCCGCAACCCCAGAGTCGTCTGCGACTGGACCTAATGGTCAAGGGTCCCTTTACCTTTACCTATATATGTATTAGTAACTTTGTATTAATGTAACATATGTGACTGTATTTTTGGAATACTTTGTTTACATTCTCTGCTGTTTCTTCAGTTTTTTTATACACCGCTTAGAGATGTTTTAAATATGTTAAGCAGTATAGAAATTAAATAATCAATCAATAATCCATGCTGAAGAGTACTTGGGTGACATTACTATTAAACATAATTGTATATCAAGAGTGTGGTGGTGAGGGCTGCCATATTAGGGCTGCCATATTTCAAAAGGTGAACAAAAGTTGTTGAGCCTTTTTTTGCAGGGGCAAAATCTTTTTAAAAGAGAGAGAGTTTTTGATGTATTTTTAATTAAATTTGCCAAAAACGACACTTCCGACATAGGCTGCCATACACCCGGAGTTTCCCAGACATTTAAACGATATCTGCCTGGATGCGGTTTACGAGGGCAAAATACTGAGTGTGTCCATGAAATTCTCAACATATGGCAACCCTAATATATCTCGCATGGAGATCTTAAAGATGTTAGGATTTTGCACTGACTGTATCTATTGATTCCCAGAATAAATGTTAAATTGATGTATGTCTTCAATTCTCCACATCACTTAGCAAGACCCATCAGCAATCCGTATCCTCAGGCTTGGAAGACATTCCACCTGCAAGTCATTACAAGGCAAGATGAGGCTGCACTGAAAATTGGGCTTGACCCATAATGGTGCTTGCATTCTCCATCATCTAGAAATTGCTGCAGGAATAGGGAGACCTCTCTATGAGATTTCCATATCTCCCCAGTATCAGGAGCAGCACTTCCCAGGCAGGGAAGTTAATTGCCTCGGGCAGCAAATTCTGCGGCAGTGGCAGCCTCACAGCCATTTATCGTGACCCTCCCCCTGCTTCTTGTTAATCCCCTCTGTTGTAGCTCAGAGTTATTTGTTAAGCCTCCTATATCTTCTGTAAGCTAGCCTGCTGTTCTCAGGTATACCTGAAGACGCTATCCCATTGTCATTGTAGAAGTAAGATTTCACTTCCAATACCATCAGCTTTTGCTCATGGAATTTTATTGGGGAGGGGGCTTTTCCTCGAGAAGTAAAATCTCCTGGGCCAGTCCTAGTCCTGAGTGCTACAAACCCTGGGAAAGGTAGTAAGTTCACAAAAGTTTCCAAACTTTGGTTTCCAAAGTTTACTGAAAACTTAGCTTTCATCTCAGACATCTGGGAAACCAGAAGACAATGGCAATGTAATGGATGCCATAGACTGCTTAAAAGAATGACTGCTGGACCAAGAATTTAAATATTTAATTTGAAGAAGTTCAGTGTTTTGTTTTAATTAGATGAACTAATTGTATGGCCATTTTTCAACTTAAAGATTAATGGCTTTGCAGATTTGGGAGAATCAATCATTGTGCCAACTTTTCTTTATGGGGTGTGTCTGGTACCTAAAGGAATATTGTGAGGGATATTTTAAACTCCCACCTCTGTGTGTGTGTGTTTTATATAACAAAAATAATGCCTAGCCCCTTGAGCAGAGCATCACCTTGGGTGATATGAACATGGAACAAACTACGAGGGTGGGTATTTTTAATATTCCTTGAGTAACGAGAGAGAACCTGTGGAGATGTTGGCATCTGCATTGTTCCAGATACATGCAATGGTGTTTCAGAGCAGGATATTCACAGGGAAACCAAAATGCTTGCTTACAAAGCTATTGTACTACCAACCTTACTGTATGCTTGTGAAACATGGACCACTTATAAATGCCATCTCCAGCTCCTCAAAAGATTCCATTAACGGTGTCTCCGAAAAATTTTACACATCACTTGGGAAGACAGGCAAACTAATACCAGTGTACTGGAAGAAGCAAAGATCACCAGTGTTGAAGCAATGATTCTTCAACATCAACTTCGTTGGGCTGGTCATGTTGTGCAGATGCCTGGTGATTGTCTTCCAAACCAACTACTCTATTCCAAACTTAAAAATGGAAAGCGTAATGCTGGTGGTCAGCAAAAGAGGTTTAAAGACTGTCTCAAGACAAATCTTTAAAAAATGTAGTATAAACACCAACAATTGGGAAACACTTGCCTGTGAGTGCTCCAATTGGACAACAGCCTTTACCAAAGGTATCATGGGCTTTGAAGACACTAAAACTCAAGACGCAAGGGAGAAATGTGCTAAGAGGAAGGCATGCTTGGCAAATCCACACCGTGATCAACTCCCGCCCGGAAACCAGTGTCCCCACTGTGGTAGGACATGCGGATCTAGAATTGGCCTCCACAATCACTTACAGACTCACTGTTAAAACCGTGTTTATGGAATACAATCTTACTCGGCTGCGAGGGATTGCCAAATAAAGAAGAAGCTTTCCCCAATGTAATTCTAATGTCAACTTCAAGGGGCTTAACAGTGGCCTGATTCCATGCAAGAGTTTTTATACATAGAAATGTCACCACAAGGTGATGTATTGGCCGGAATCTGCATCTTTTGCTTTCTGCACAGCTGCACAAAATTATAAATGCATGCATATTGAATGGCAAACATTACATTTGTTCAATGTACCTAGCGGAGAAAGAATCAATGTGCCTAATCCATTTCGGAGGAGACAGTGCAAACAGTTAAGGGGAATAGGGTCGGGAGAGAAGAAGAGAGTTACAAATTGCAACTGACTACTGGCAAATCACCGAAAGTTGCCAGTAACAATTGTTTCTAATAGAGGTAAGTGAAATATCAAGGCACCATCTTCAAAGCTGTAGAATTTTATTAGTCAAGAGATCCATTTCCTAATTACTGTCCCCTTAACTTGCTTATCTGACCTTAAAGGTGTTGCTGGGAAGGTCATCAATAAAGACTACCTTTGAAAAGGAGAACAAGCAGTTTAACATAAACAGATGGTTCTGCTGAAGCAGCAAGAGCAGCCCATTGTGATTATAAGCTGGAGCTAGTGCTCTCTTGCATATTCATCATGGAGGCTCACACCCTTAAATCATGCCGTGTTTATATATTGTAGCATCACCATTGATCACATCATAATAATGCAGGGAATAAAATGACGGGAAACGCAGGACAGAATATTTTATGGTGGCGAGAGATGCTCATTTGTGCTGAAATGGAAACCTAGAATGGTGGGATCTTGAAACTGCAAGAGATGCACTCCCATCATGCTGCCATTGTTACTATTCTCCCTATTTTCATCCTTATCACCATTTCACACATCTAATAAAACAAACTGAATATGATTATCATTGTCATTTTCTATTGAGGTTGAAAGAAATAATTATTTATGACACTAAATTATTTGTCCCGTTTTACGATACTTATCAAATCCTATCAAAAAGAACAGGTGAAATGTTTTAATGTGCGTTGATTTCTATTCTTTGTTAAAGCAAAACATCCAGCGTGAAAACACAAATTAATAAATTCAGTACAACTTATTAGAATCAGTCTCTTACAGGTTAAATGAAATGCAAATTAATTTAATCGCCTAACATGTAAGTCTAGATCCTTGAACTTTATACTTTATCAACCAAATCCAAAATCGTGCCACTTTAAAAATTCTGATAATTTGAGATCTGAAGCTTTAAAATGGAAGATTTATTGTTATTTCTCTTCAGCAGAAGCAAGAATCATGCTGATTGCACACACACTCAGAATAAAACATCAGGACATGGCTAACTAGTCTTGGGTTCGCTAGGACCAGCTTTATTAATTGAAGGTGATGTGAAGGAACTCTTTTGATCTCTTCCCTCTGTTTAAGAAGGTAAATCCTACCCTTGCCTGGCTCTCTTTGGACAGAGTTGTAACTGCTTTCATGACTAGCCTGCTTGTTAGTTACGCAGAGACATCTTTCTCAGGTGGTGCAGTGGGAAAGGTGATGGATTTGTGCCCCTTACTGCACAACCCAGCCACCTACCATTTAGCAATATCTTTTTTTATTTCTTTTTTTTTTACCAACAACCAAAACACAAACAGTGAAACCCCCCAGGCGGCTGATACATTGGGTATACATAATCAATAATAACATATTCAAATCAACCATATGTACACTTCTATATACCTTAACACTCCTCCCTCCACAAGGTTTATTTAACTTTTAACATTTTTATTGCCCCATATTGTTCAAACCTACCCAAATAAATCAATATCTTCTCAAACCAATCCTCCTCTTTCTCACTGACCTTAAATCCTTTCATTCTGTGTATCTTCACAGTTAGATATTCTAAAATTATAATATTATTCAGATTTTCCTCCATTGGTTCACCCCTAGCTCTTCATTTTTCCATTTACTCGCTATAACCTGTCTGGCTGCAGTTACCATCAATTTTACCCATTTACATTCCTCTTTTGTTTTTAACTCGGTGCTGCTCAGACGAATAAGAACCATTAATTTAGATATTCCCAGCTTCCTACTCACAATTCCCGATATTTCTGTTTCCAGAATTCATTAACTAACCATTTAGCAATATGAACGCAGCAACACACATCCACCAATGTCACCGAGTTTCCATCTTGGAGTGGATGTGAGGGCGATCTGGCTGAGACATCTGTCACCCCATTGATCCATCTTGGAGCTAACACACACCCAGACCCTGATTACGCTGAGGAAATGCCGCATCAACAAGAAGCAACCAAGCAAGGCACAGATGAGGCGTCTGAGAGCAGCTCAGTCTGTATCTGAGTGAAGAGAAGATAGACCAGAATCAGAAACGATAAAAGGGTCGCTTTAAAACCTATCAATCGCTTTTGTCTCCTGGCCACTGCTGAGATGGTATTTGTCATGGTGTCCTTTGGTTGCCCACTCTTGATGGTCCTGAAGCACAGCAGAGATGAAGGCAGCAACACCCTTGTCTGCCAAGCCACTGGGTTGGAGAAGAAAATATAGATTTTAGGCCCTGTAGAGTTTCTGGTGTGAGGCCTCCAACATCTTACAACAGGGATAGGCAAAGTGGTGTCCTCCAGACTTAGTAGTAGTAGTAGTAGTAGTAGTAGTAGTAGTAGTAAAATAATAATAAATTTATTATTTATACCCCACTCATCTGACTGGGTTTCCACAGGGACTCTGGGCGTCTCTCAACAGAATATTAAACCATGATAAAACATCAAACATTAAAAAAATTCCCTAAACAGAGTTGCCTTCAGATGTCTTCTAAAAGTCAGATAGTTGTTTAAGTCCTTGACATCTGATGGGAGGGCGTTCCACGGGGCAGGTGCCACTATCGAGAAGGTCCTCTGCCTGGTTCCCTGTAGCTTCACTTCTCACAGTGAGGGAACCACCAGAAGGCTCTCGGAGAAGGACCTCAGTGTCCGGGCTGAATGTTGGGGGTGGAGACACTCCTTCAGATACACAGGGCCGAGGCTGTTTAGGGTTTTAAAGGTCAGCACCAACACTTTGAATTGTGCTCAGAAATGTAATGGGAGCCAATGTAGGTCTCATCAGCACAACCACCATAGGCAACGGTTAGTGGGGATGATGAGAGTTGTACTCCAGCAAGATCCAGAGGGCGCCATGTTGACTACCCTGCCTTACAATATGCCACACACTCTGAATCTTCTTCATTACTCAACACAGTTACAAGAAGTCCATCAGAACTCTTCACTAATCGATTGCATATGCAATTTGTGACCTGCTGCCTTTAGAATGGACTTCTATTAACTCCAGCATACATTGCAGAACATCAGAAGTCATGGGCGTGATCGCTACGCCAACATTTTAAAAGTATTTGGCAGAACACTAGCATAAGCTCCCTGCCTCTTCAGAGTTTGCTGCAAACAAAGAAATAGCAGAGAATAGCTAGACTTGGAAGGGTTTACAGAAAGAATGGCTCCCCACCTTGCCCTCGTGTATTAGCAACATTAAAAACAAAGGTTCTTCTCGAGAAAATAAAACTCAATAAGTAAAGGACAAGCCCAACAAAATGGTACACATATTTATAACCACACAACTGGGCTTCTGGCATAATGGGTTACAGTTTCACAAACAATCAATACAAATTATTGGATCTAAAATTACTTTTTGATTACCACTGTGAAAATACAAGCTGTTTGAGTCATTCCTCACACTATTGATTTTACTCTGCTGTGTGTGTGTGTGTGTGTGCGTGTGTGTGATGTCTTGAGCCTCCATTCTATTGTGAAAAGCCAAGAAAATATACAAAGAATCAAACAAGAGACTTTGAGGGCAGTGACAGTTTCTCTTTTCTGTTAATTCGTGAGTTTTGTTCAGTGCTTTAATTTTTTTTTTTTTAAGGAAAACTTTTCAGAGGCAGGCTATACTTCCCAAGCCACAAGAATTTTATAATAAGCTCTTAACTTGTTCATCCATTTTGTGTATTAACCTTTATCACTCAGCAGCAGCTCCTGTCATGTGGCACTTTGCTTCCTGCTGGTTCCCATAGCAATGATCAGGTCAGCTGTTGTGGAAGAGACCAATATGCTAGTGCCAGTTGTCAAGGCTAGCAAATGGGCTGCTTAATTTTTCTCCCTTCGCTGTCAAGTTGTCAAACATTAGGCTGTTCCCGAGTCTAATTTCTCAAGAGGAAAAATGTTGTGGCTACAGAAGTGGAGGAAGTGAAAACAGAGGAGAAAGGAGAGATGTTGCTGCCTCAGAAGCTTAGCCAGCCCCTTGTGGTGGAGGACAACAATAATAATAATAATAGGTAATACAGTGGTACCTCGGGTTAAGTACTTAATTCGTTCCAGAGGTCCGTACTTAACCTGAAACTGTGCTTAACCTGAAGCACCACTTTAGCTAAGGGGCCTCCTGCTGCCACGCCGCCAGAGCACAATTTCTGTTCTCATCCTGAAGCTAAGTTCTTAACCTGAAGCAATATTTCTGGGTTAGCGGAGTCTGTAACCTGAAGCGTATGTAACCTGAAGCATATGTAACCCAAGGTACCACTGTAATAGGCTCCATGTAGAGTGTTGTATGCACTGCAGAGTAGTAGTAGTAGTAATAATAATAATAATAATAATAATAATAATAATAATAATAATAATTTATTTACACCCTGCCCATCTGCCTGGGTTTTCCCAGCCACTCTGGGCAGCTTCCAACAGAATATTAAAATACAACAGTCTATTAAACATTAAAAGCTTCCCTAAACAGGGCTGCCTTCAGATGTCTTCTAAAAGTCACATAGTTGTTTTTCTCTTTGACATCTGGTGGGAGGGCATTCCACAGGGCGGGCGCCACTACCGAGAAGGCCCTCTGCCTGGTTCCCTGTAACTTGGCTTCTCGCAGCGAGGGAACCGCCAGAAGGCCCTCGGTCCAACTCTTAGCATTCCCCCTCAGAAAAATGTGCCTTTGTGGAAGGCAGTGGGGAAAGTCTGACTTGGACCTCCATGTGTATAAGACGCCATGAGGATTAGCTGAGTCACTTCTTGCATTAAGTGAAGGAGCGCCGAGCACCTCACCTGCTCCATGGGGGAAAGGTAGCAAGCCAGAAAATTACCATACCTTCCCATGTATAAGACTATGTTGCTGTCTTTAAAAATCATGCTAAAAAGTGAGGGTCATCTTATAGATGGGTAATGCATAGGGTTGGTTGCTGCCACGGCTGTCAGCGGCTACTGTGCATGTTATTGGTTGCTGCGTCAATGGGTGGTTTTGATTGGCTGAAGCTGTGGCAACTGGACAGTTGATTGGCAGCTTCTGCCAGCGAGGAGACAGCCGTGATGCATGTGAGGGTGAGGGATTTCCGGCAATCCCCCCTAAAAAAAGCTCAACAACCCTGGGTGATCCCCCCCCCAAAGCTAAAAAACTCTGTGCCATCTCCCCTCATTTTCTTAAATTTAGTCCCCCCAAAATAGGGGGGATCTTATACATGGGGGCATCTTATAGATGGAAAGGTATGGTATTTAGACTGGCAGAACATATTTAGGCCATAATCCTATACCCCCTTATCTGGGAGTAAACTGGGAGTATTGGGTCTTACTTGAGAGTCAAAATGCATAGAATTGCACTATTACTCCACTTTACACGGAAGTTAAGGATAGAAAGATTATTCGCACATACACCAACACAGCTTTTTACATTTAGGTCATTCTTCCATCACTTGATGACATGCACCTGAATCTGAGAGGCAAGAAGGGAGCTGCAGACCAAGATCGGTAAAGAGGTACTAAGGGGACCCCTAGCTACTTTAAATGAATTGAAATCTCAAGGGCCTGATAAGCTGCACCCCGTGAGTTTGTAGAAGTCATCTCAGAACCTCTAATCTTTAATCTTTGAGAATTCTTGGAGAACAGGTGAGAGTCCCTGAAGACTGGAGGCAGGCAAATGTCTGCATTTAAAAAAGGGGGGGAGAAGACCCAGGTAACTACTGACCAGTGTACAGTAGCCAAAACTGCTCACAAAAGAAGAAAATTGCTGTATATCCTCTCCCACCCAGCTGTTGTTTTTAATATGTTCTCTGTTGTTCTTGATCAGGGGTCTGCAAACTTTTTGTGGCTTGGGCCGGTTCACGGTCCCGCAGACGCCGCGGTGGGCTGGAATATGTGTGTGTGCACACGCACGCAAGCGCAAAGGCTATTTCCGGCGCTCCTTCCAGCATGGAGGAGGCATGCGCAGCTTCCCATTGGCTGCAGGAGCTTCCTGCAGCCAATGGGAAGTTGGCCAGTGTCGTGAAGAAGAGAAGAAGAGTTTGGATTTGATATCCCACTTTATCACTACCTTAAGGAGTCTCAAAGCGGCTAACAATCTCCTTTCCCTTCCTCCCCCACAACAAACACTCTGTGAGGTGAGTGGGGCTGAGAGACTTCAGAGAAGTGTGACTGGCCCAAGGTCACCCAGCAGCTGCATATGGAGGAGTGGGGAATCGAACCCAGTTCACCAGATTACGAGTCCACCACTCTTAACCACTATACCACACTGGCTCATGGAAGGAGGTTCCCACTCTACTCCGCACCGGTTTAGCGTGGTGCATGGGAGCCAACCGAGTGGGCAGCGAGGGCCCCCAAGCGGGCAGTGGGGGTCCATGGGCTGGTTAAACGACCCCCATGGGCCACTTTTGGCCCATGGGCCTTAGGTTACCAACCCCTGTTGTGAATACTCAGGCTGTTTTTGACCATCCCTGCATATTTCTCTTGTTTGCATATACAGGGTGCTTTGGGCTTTCAACTGCTTTTGAAGTTTTTATTTTATTATGCTTAGATGCTAGTAATGCCTGAATGGTGGTATATTATAAATCCTTTAAATTAATAAATGCAATGAATAAAGTGGGTTGTAAAACTATCCCGGTCTGAACAGGGACCATTAGTTTAGTAATGCCCGGAAGTTGGTATATCTTCTTTAAAAATTAATACATTAAAAACAGTGGATCATAATCTGAACTGGACTCAGAGAATAAGGAGCTGAATCAGGGCTCAGTTTGAGAATAGCCATTCTCCCCTATTAGGCAACGCATGTGTATGTATTTTATTTGGTACCTGTATTTGTCAGACGTGTTGTTTTTCATCCAAGCAAACTTCCCTTCCTTTCCTACAGGCTGGTTAGCTGTTGCATCCCAATTTCACAACCTTGACTGCTCGGGGCAACCATATATTTAATGAAATCTGCTAATAAATCTCAAATTCGCTTTGAGTAAGCAGTCCTGCTGCAGACTCAGCTCTCTGTTCCTTGACTTTACTAGAGTCCAAATAAGATTTGTACTTTGACAGGGTAAGCATTTACTTTATCAGAAAGCATATTAGCGTGGGCATGTCTCAGCATAATGTGTACCAAATCAGAGGGTATGACTAATTTGTTCTGCTATTAAGTGGATGATAAAATGATTTAGACACATATAAATATATATGGGGCACTGGGCACTTTTAGGAATTACATGTTGTGTATCTCATCCTAACTCTGTCAGAGTCTGGGAGCTTTTTATATGCTAAATGACATTTACAGGAAATACAAGGCTTTTGCCCAGAACTTGGATATGTTTACCTAAGAAAAGAGAAACTGTTGGAAAATAATCATTCCCTAGTGTTTAAAACCTGCAAGCGCCTACCATGAATTCTGTTACATGTGACAGTTTGCTTTCTTGTGTAATACTGTGCTGAAAAAAGTGGTGGTGTGGCCGTGTTATACCATGCTATAAATGTAATCATTGTCGGGAGCAGAGTTACAGTCATACCTCGGGTTACAGACGCTTCAGGTTGCATTTTTTCGGGTTACAGACCACTGAAACCCGGAAGTACCGGAACAGGTTACCGTACTTCTGGATTTTGGCAGTCGCGCATGCGCAGAAGCGCTAAATCGCGCTTTGCACATGCACGGAAGCACCAAATCAAAACCCGTGCATGCACAGACGTGCCGCTGCGGGTTGCGGATGCTGCAGGTTGCGAACGTGCATCCCACACAGATCACATTCGCAACCTGAGCGTCCACTGTACTTCAGAGGCAGATTTAGGGGAATGTGAACCATTTGTTTTCACTGGATGCAAACCCTCAGGGGTGCTGGGGCGGCGGCGGGGGGGGATGACGACAAAACTCTGCTGTCGAATGGTTTGCGAGAGATGGGAGGTGCTGAATTTGGGCACCGCACAGGGCGCTGCTGAAATTTGAGACCCCAGTGTCTGACACTGGACACTTGCGTGTGTGTGTGTGTGTGTGTGTGTGGAGTGGCAAAAAGATGTCAGCAAGGGTGCCAGGTAGACCTACCTGCGACACCTCCCCTCTCTTCCCCACCCCAGTCCAGGCTGTCAGTGACTTTAGTGACTGGTAGTGGTTACTGAGGAAAAGCCCTTCTCAGTGATGAAACTCTGATCATCAGAGAGACCTGCTTGGTGCTACTTGTTGGTACCAGGCAAATACTTTTGTGTTTTATCTTGGCTGGGTTTGCTGTTTTTAATCCCAATCTAGTGATTCCACTTTTGTTTTCGTATAGTTTTCTGTGCTTTAAAGTTGTTTTATGCTTGGGAAGTTTTGTTAGCCACCGTGTGGATTTTGCTGAAAGGATTATTTAAATCCTTTAAATAAGTAAGTAAGTAAATAATGTAAATTATTTGAATGCATGGAGGGAATTTCTGAAATGGGCTTTAGTTCCGTGGGTATGTGTTTTTTTTTAAAAAAAAGGAAGATTAAGTGGGTTGTCACACTCTTGGATTCTTTTTGACAAGACTAATTTCATCGCTAGTTTTCAGGGGAATTCTGAATTTTTGCAGCATCCTTGGGCTTGGTGGTTTGAAACAAATAAGTTACCCATCTTGTCATTTCTAATCATTACCTTTTCATTCTTTTTTTACCTCAAATTTCTAATTGTAAGCCACCCATCATTTCCTCCCCAAAATAAGGAACTTCCATTCTGTGGAACAAAAACCCTTTGTTTCTAACTTATCATCTCCTACAGATATTGTTTTACTGCAAGAAAAACAACAACATTGTATTTGTTATGCCATGGGCAGTTCAGATTAATGTTCCTGATACTGCCTAAAGAATTAAAAGACACCTCAAGAACAGGAAAATGTGCTCAGATTTTGAAAAGCGGAAAACTGTACATGCATGCACATCTACAGCACATGAGGGCTCCTGTCAGCGCTGCCCAAGGTCCCAGCTCACACAAGACCAACGCTGCTCCTTGCTCAAGTTTAAAAGTCTTTATTGAAGTTCAGTCTCATTTCTAGACGCGCAGCGCGCAACGCTACATCTATCCGTCAGACCGTAGAACTCCCATCTGAATCTCCTCCCCCTTGACACCAGCTTAAGATTCTAGCCTTACTCCACCTCTTCCTCTGTTCCTTCTTTCTCTGGGTCTTTCTGCTAGTCGGAGTCTCAGCCCTCCGAGATTCCTCTGACGCTGATTCTCCCGACTCCTCCCCCCCCCTCTTTCGGGCTTTAGGACCTGGCTCCCAATCCGGGTTTTCTGCTGTCCCGCGCTCCTCCACATTTGAACTTGGCACGCGCACGCAGCCTCCCACTTTCCTTCTGACCGTTACACTTGTGTCACTGCTCCCCCTTTCGGGGAGGCTAGCTGGACCTGGCCTTCCCTCCGTCTCCCCACTCCCCGATGGAGGAGAAGCTGGCCCTGACTCACGTGACTCTTCCCCCCCACTGTGCTCTGGTGGGGGAACTGGCCCTACTGCTCCGCTACTCCCTTGGGACTCCCCTCTGGTTCCTTGTTTATGGATCGTCCCCTCTGGGATTCGCCTCGCCCTTACCATAGGCGCCCCCTCCTGGGAATCTTCAGATTCGCTGGAGAAGCTCATGGAATCTCTCGGTCCACTGTCATATTCCCCTACGCTCCCCTCCGATTCCTCTCCTCTGCTCTCTATTTGCTCTCTCCCCTGCTCTTCTGCTCCTGAACCTCTGACAGCTCCCATTAGTAGAACACAGGTAGCTCCACACCCCTAGTCATTGTCTGCCCATCTCCCAAGTTGGTACAGCCTGTTTTACATCTATGCATTGGTTTTCCATGGAATTGAGACTGATGGGCAATTGGAGGCCTCAACTGCATTGTTCATGTACAAGTAAGCAGGTACTTGTAGACACCCATGCTCAGTGCATGAATGTCAACATGGGGGGGACCACTGAGGTAATGTGGTATTGGTGATGAGGCTAGCAGTGCAGCTGGGCCTGTGCAGGGTGGTGGTGGTGGGGAAGGCTCAGAAGATTAATGTCAGGAGTCCAGGTTTCCAGCTTGATAACACAGTAAGTGTAGTTCTAGTTACAGGTAGGTAGCTGTGTTGGTCTGCCGTAAGGTAAAGGTAAAGGGACCCCTGACCATTAGGTCCAGTTGTGACCGACTCTGGGGTTGCAACGCTCATTTCGCTTTATTGGCCATGGGAGCCGGCATACAGCTTCCGGGTCATGTGGCCAGCATGACCAAGTTTTTTCTGGAGAACCAGAGCAGCGCACGGAAAAGCCGTTTACCTTCCCGCTGGAGTGGTACCTATTAATCTACTTGCACTTTGACGTGCTTTCGAACTGCTAGGTTGGCAGGAGCAGGGACTGAGCAATGGGAGAAACAAAATAAAAAAATTCCTTCCAGTAGCACCTTAGAGACCAACTAAGTTTGTTATTGGTATGAGCTTTCGTGTGCATGCACACTGACAAAAATCAAGACTCCTTTCTCTCCATTCCCCTCCCACTTTCCTTCAGCCCAGGGCAGCCCTGCCCTCTGCCTCAAAGCACATCACATAGGGATGAGCCTTAGCAGTGGCAACCTCTTCATCCTCACCCACTCTCCAGCAGCGGCTATGAGCTGCCCAAGGGAGGAGGCCAGCTGCAGCGGCCATGGAGAGGCCATGGGGTTGTTTCCTTGCTACCACTGCCACTGGGAACAGGGGCCAGCTCATCCTCCTCTTTGAGCTTGGTGGCAGGGAGAAATAGGGGCATTCTAGGTTCAAATCAGAAGCCGGGTTGGCTTTCATAATTCCTGGACTACCCCTGGAAAATTGGGACGCTTGGAGGGTACGTGATAGCTGCCGTTCTACTCTACTGAATACTCCCAATTTAACATCGTCAGTATGTGACTACAGTTGGATCATAAGCAACAGGAAGCAGACTTCTTTCTATGCATTGCCCCTTACATCATTTCAAAATGGATGGGGTTCCAGTTCTCGAATTTCCCGACCATTCATGTCATATATCATAATCATCTCCAAACTGTCCTTGAGCTAGAAGGGAAAATGTGCAGAGGCACCTGTATAGTCAATCTACAACCTTCCTTCCCTATTACAGCAGATGGAACATCAATGTGAATGTCCATCTGCCACTGGCTAAGATGTCTGTCTATTGTATAATTAAAATGAAAACTTACCTTATAGAGATCCTCTCTGCCTGTCTCATTTATACAGACTCTCTCCACGAGGTCAGCTCTTCCTCTGACATTACAAAAACTGCTTTCAGGCCTTCAGCTGCATTTAGTTTCATAAGAGCCACTAGGAACTTGTACACTTGACCTGGCATTCGCTGCCTCGCTGCAGTAGGCAGCACACTGTCATGTGCAACAGAGCCTCAACATCTGCACACCCAGGTGGACAAAGCCATGGAAAGTTTCCAGCTAAGTGAGCTTTGAGTTTTGTCAAACTTCTATGGAACTGATCCAGTCACCCTCCTGTTTGGAGGCACTATCATTTATATATATATACATTTTTATTGATTTTTTAACATATCCGTTCCAACAGTTCATACAACATATCTTCTCATCTTATTCAATGTTTTAGACTTCCATCAACACCTCTGATGATTTTCCATTCTTTATCACTTATTCTGCATTTCTTTATTTCTATATTGCATTTAATTGTCCTTAACTAATAATTCTTTTCATAGTCTTTCTTGTAATATTTCAGATAATCGACCTTACAAAACCTCTTGCAGTCCTACTAACGTAATCTGTTCATCACAATTACTTTTCAAATAATTCATATATTTACTCCAGTCCTCTAAGAATCTCTGATCCCGCAGGTTTTGAATCCTTCCTGTTAATTTATCTAATTCTGCATAGTCCATCAACTTCATCCTCCATTCTTCTTTTGTCGGTAACTCTTCTTGCTTCCAGTTTGGAGGCACTATCAATAGAGATCTGAGTCATTATCCACATGTACAAAGGAAACGTTGAGAAGGGAATGTGGGACCATGATGCTGACCTCATCCCAACACCATGTACCACCAGCTCTGTCCCCTTGACATTCACGAATTCAGTGTGACATAGCAGACCCTCCAAGTGTCCCTATTCTCCAAGGACAGTTCCAGATTTACAGAAGCCGTCCTAGTTTCTGATTTGATCCCAGAACGTCCCACTTTTCCTTAGGACCTCCCTATTTTCACCAAAGAAATCTTGGAGGGTATGGAGTTATGCAACCCCTAAGCCAAGGAGAGAACTATACAACCATCAGAAGATATCTGAAAACAGCCCTGTATAGGGCGGGTTTTTAAAATGTTTAATATATTATTATGTTTTTATATATGTTGGAAGCCACCCAAAGTGGCTGAGGCAGCCCAGTCAGATGGGCAGGGTAATAATAGTAATAGTAATAATAATAATAATAATAATAATAATAATAATAATAATAATAATAATAATAGACCAGGACATCCCTATTTTTATCAGAGAAATGTTGGAGGGTATGCAATAGGTCACCAGCACATGAGCAGGTGAACATATATAAGTTCTCCACATGATTGGGAACTTGCAATGCACATTTATGGCTTGGTTGTGCACTGTTATCTTATAGTGCATAAGGACATTAGCCCAGTTTCAACTATCATAAATGACAATGTTTACCCAGTGACTAAGGCAAAGGCCTTTCTCACTGCCTTGTACTTACATTAGTGGAAATGCCAGGGACAGGACCTAGGATCTCATAAATGCAAGCTCTGTCCCTGAACTATGGCCCTTTCCCACAAATACTAGGGAATCGCCCCATTTATTTCGTAAAATTCAATCACAGCCTTAGAGTAAAAAGACTATAGAGACTGACGCAGATACATTCAGGTAGAGTTGTCTAAAACCAGCTTGCGTTGTAACTATTTTATATGCCAATTCCAGTAAGTGCTGTAAGCTCTCATGACCAGTAAAACACTCTGCACATTTCTCATTAAAATACATTTTACATGTGAGCATTATTTTTCATTATAATTGTGTTGTAATACCCCAGTCCAAGATTGCATGAGCACTCTTTTTTTTTCTTTTTTTTTTTGCAACTGTCAACTGACTCATAAGTTGAAATGTGATATTATGCTCCAGGTCTCTGTGATGGCTTTGGTAATTTAACAAATGTTACAAGCGTGAAAATTAAAGCTAAAAGCAAGCACCATTTCCCCGTGCAACTGGGTTAGTTAGTTTCTTTCTTTCTCTCTTCCAGTGTTAATGTTCAAGAGATGTGGTGTTTCTTGGCAGGAAACACATTATTAACCCAAAGTAGTGTAATTCCTTTGAGACTTTATATCTAAAGAACCTAACAATCACAGCTGGAAGCACATACTGCTGCGGTTAAGGGCTAGAAATAAGTTGTATCCACTACCACTTTGATTCTAGACAAAAATCATTTACTGGAAGAAACAAAGTAAAAAACCCAAGCATGCACAATTATGTCTCTATGTTGGTTTGGGGTGTGTGTGTGTATGTGTGTGTGTGTGTGTGTGTGTGTGTGTAAGCAAATTATATACTGCTTAATTACATTGGCCCAGATTCAGCATTCTCTAACCACCAGCACAGGCATTGTTGGGCTAGCATAAGGGCAAGAATAATGGTTGCACAGTATGAAAAACAACTCAACAGTGGCTCTAGCAGAACTTTGTTGTGCAACTGGTTCTGCATCAGGAAGCATTGGGGCTGGAGCAATCTGTTTCACAACCAGTCACAAGAACCATGCTGGCTTCCTGCAACTTCTCTTGTGCAAGCCATTTCAGTAGTGTAAGGTTACCAGATGTCCCCTTTTCCCAGGGACAGTCCCAGGATTTACAAATCAGTCCCCATAAAAAATCCATTGAAGTTGAAAAGTGTCCCCGGATTCATTGAAAAAAATCTGGTAACCTTACACTAACCCTGTTTAAGGAAGTTTTTTATGTCTGACGCTGTATTGTTTTTAATATTTGGTTGGAAGCTGCCCAGAGTGACTGGGGAAACCCAGACAGATGGACAGGGTATAAATTATTATTATTATTATTATTATTATTATTATTATTATTATTATTATTATTATTACACTAGTGCAGCTAGTACACCACTAAGGGACTTTAACTTAGTGCAGCACTCAAGTCCTCCCATTAGCTTTCAATGGGATGAAAATAAAAATCACTTAAAATTATAAAATCATAATAATCAATTACAATGCCTGCTGGAATAATAAGTCTTCAGTAGGCTCTGGAAATTCAACAGGAAGTGGATCTGTCTAACCTGAGTTGAACTGCATAAAATTGGGCCCACAATTCTGAACACATGTCTCCTGGTAGATATGGGCCATGCCTTTGAGGCATGCGGTGAGGGGCAACTAACAGTAACTAAGGACCTCAGAGACAGTTCTCTTTCTCAAGCACTAGGAGGAAGACCTTGCATTGCCTACAAACAGCCACCCAATCTTAAACAACTCCTCACCCACCATAATACAGCAACCAGACTTAACATGGACACTGGTACCAGAGCCTGCAGTAAACCCAGATGCCAACTTTGCTGCCACATACACCCAGACAACACCATCACTGCATCCAACAACATCAAACATACCATCTCAGGACTATTTAATTGCTCATCTTCTAACATTGTGTATGCCATCAAATGCCAGCAGTGCCCTTCAGCTCTCTATATTGGTCAAACAGGCCAAACCCTATGCCAAAGGATAAAAGGTAAAGGTACCCCTGCCCGTATGGGCCAGTCTTGACAGACTCTGGGGTTGTGCGCCCATCTCACTTAAGAGGCCGGGGGCCAGCGCTGTCCGGAGACACTTCCGGGTCACGTGGCCAGCGTGACAAAGCTGCATCTGGCAAGCCAGCGCAGCACACGGAAACGCCGTTTACCTTCCCGCCAGTAAGCGGTCCCTTATTTATCTACTTGCACCCGAGGGTGCTTTCAAACTGCTAGGTTGGCAGGCGCTGGGACCGAGCAACAGGAGCGCACCCCGCCGCAGGGATTCGAACCGCCGACCTTTTGATCGGCAAGCCCTAGGCGCTGAGGCTTTTACCCACAGCGCCAGCCGCGTCCCATATGCCAAAGGATAAATGGACATAAATCTGACATCAGGAATCACAAGACAGAGAAGCCAGTAGGAGAATACTTCAGTCTCCCAGGACATTCAATACAGGATTTCAAAGCAGCTGTCTTATTACAAAAGAATTTCAAGAATAGACTTGAAAGAGAAGTTGCTGGATTACAACTTATTACTAAACTGAATACTATGGAGAGACCTGGTCTGAATAGAGATATTGGATTCTTGTCTCATTACATGTGCTAAAGCTATTTTTGGTCATGTGCATACTATCCCTTGCTTTTTCCTGTAGGACTAATTGCAGTTGTTAACAGTCGTCAACAGGTTTACCATACCCATTGAGTCAATCAGCCATCTCCTACTACCCTTCTGAGAAAAACCCCACCCCACCCTCCCACTATATATAAGGGTCTGGTGACTTCTGTTTCAGTGTATCTGAAGAAGTGTGCATACACACGAAAGCTTATACTGTACCCAGAACAAACTTAGTTGGTCTCTAAGGTGCTACTGGGCAATTTTTTATTTTTATTTATTTATTTTGACTACGTCAGACCAACATGGCTACCTACCTGAATCTAAAGACCTCTGAATTTGGGCAGCGATATAAGGAGTCAGTAGGTCCTTGAGGTATCCTGCATCCAATTTATTAAAAGCCATGCAAATTAATATGAAAACTTTGAATCTGGCCCAGTAGCCTAAAGCCAGCCAGCACAAGTTTTGGAGCACCAGAATTCTGATAGTCCATACCCTGCAAATGTCCCCGGAGAACTGGGACATCCCTTTTTTTTCCTACGAGAGCATAGCTGCCATTTTGGGCGCCATGATTCTTGTGCAATTTCACATGAAATCTCAACCCAAAAAAGCACTTTTTGGGGGTGGGGCACAATTTCATGCGGTGCTTGAAACCATGTGTTTTGGGATGCTGTGAGAGCACAGCGTGTCCCGGTTTTGGGACTCATCATGTTGGAGGGTAGGATACTCTACTCCCACTAACAGTCTAGCTGTAGCATTTTGTAGCACCCAGAGTCTCTGTGCCAGGTCCAAGGGCAGCGTCACACAGAGCACATTGCAATAATCAGGTCTTGCCACATTGGCAGATAGCCATGCATGGCTAAGGTCACTTAAAAGGGGGGAATAGAGAAGCTGTCTTGGACCAGGTCAGGCTATATTGTCATTCTATTCCAGCATTGTCTATTCCAGGGGTAGCTAATATAGTGCCCTCCAGAAGTTGGCTTGGCCTATAACCAGGGATGATGGGAGTTCCAGTTCAATGACAGTGGAAGGGTTCCATGTTGGTTACCCGGATGTAGGCAATGTGCAGTGGTTCTCTAGAGTCTCTGGCACATCACATCATCCCTGGAGGGGCTACATAAGACCTTCTGCATACAATTCATGCACATTACCACTCATATACAGTATGCATGCAAATTCTTAACTGTGACAGCCGCTATATATAGATCTGAAAGGCTCCTTAGATTTACTTGCTTGTTTAAAAATAGTTTTCCCCTTCCCATTGCTGCACTGCAGACTGAGTAAGCATGGTGTTTATGTGTATTCTCAGTGGGGGCTCTATTTTGCAGAATGATGCTCAGGGGCTGGAAGTAAAATACTGCTGTTGCGGCAGCTTGGTTATAATAGCAACAAGTGAAACATGCAGTGAAAGGTTGCAATATGGTGTCCTCTTGTTCAGGGCTCCAGATAGGACTTCTTTCGGGATGCTCCATTCCATTTCCCCCCCCCACAGCCATTTTCTGTTTCTTTTCTCCCAACAAGCAGTAAACCATGCCCGTTACATATGCTCACTCCTCAATTCCCATGGGACTTTGAAACATGAGTCTACACTTCTGCAAACCTTATGATTCCCCCAAGCCTGCATTTTGAATGATGATGTTTTCTTCATCAACTTTTTGACAAAGGACGTGGGGTGATTTATAGAAATCTATTATTGCTGACCATTGGACCTACTATTGGTTTTGTCCATACGGTCTGCTGGAGCCTGTCTTTGCGTGCAAGAGACGTCCCTAACTCAATGAGGGTTTGATGCCAATAATAATAATAATAATAATAATAATAATAATAATAATAATAATAGATTATTTATACCCTCACATCTGGCTGGTTTCCCCAGCCATTCTGGGTGGCTCCCAACAGAATATTAAAAATACGATAAAACATCAAACATTAAAAACTTCCCTAAACAGGGCTGCCTTCAGATATCTGTCTTCTAAAAGTCATATAGTTGTTTATTTCCTTGACACCTGATGGGAGGACATTCCACAGGGCAGGCGCCACTAACAAGAAGGCCCTCTGCCTGGTTCCTTGTAATCTCACTTCTTGCAGGGAGGGAACCGCCAGAAGGCCCTTGGAGCTGGACTGCAGAACAATGGGGGTGGAGATGCTCCTTCAGGTCTACTGGGCCGAGGCCGTTTAGGGCTTTAAAGGTCAGCATCAACGCTTTGAATTGTGCTCAGAAAGGTAGTTTGTTCACCTTTCATAGGAGCCAACTCCTAGGGGCCGTAACCCACACAAAAAATATTTGAGGGAACCAGCCCCCCCAAAAAAAGTTGATGGGCATTCCCATTCAAATAGTGTGTGTGCACTGTGTCATATGATTGATTATGCTGGGTGGGGCTTACCTGGGTCCTCACAATATTTTATTCAAGTTGCCATCCCTGCCACTTTTGGTCCTCAACCTGCACTCATATCAGCTCCGGTCTGCTATATGTCTCAGTGAACTAACCTCACTGCACCCAGAGGATGTGGAGCAGAATTTCTTCAGGGATTTGGGGTGTCTGCAGTCTTCCTTCCCTGAGTTAGCCTCCCACTCTTCCTCTGACTTGGGGCACTCCTTCCCCAAGTGTTTTCTTCTCTCCGTGCAACCCTTGTGGTCCCCTCCTTACCTTTGCTTCCCAGGGCGGGCGAGGAGACAGCAAACCTTTATGCACATCTTTGGGCACACTGGGATGCAGAGCCATAGAGGAGTCAACTACTGCATGCTCAGTAGTTGCTTGGTGGGATATATAAAAGCCAGAAAGACTGTCTGCAGACAAATGTCGGCTCCCTCGGCCAGTAAAGCGAGATGAGCGCCGCAACCCCAGAGTCGTTCGCGACTGGACTTAACTGTCAGGGGTCCTTTACCTTTTTTAAAAAAGCAACACTGGATAGAACATGATGCATTTAGAGGGGGAAAGCCAGCATTAAAAAGGTAAAGGTAAAGGGACCCCTGACCATTAGGTCCAATCGTGACTGATTCTGGGGTTGCGGCGCTTTATTGGCCGAGGGAGCCAGCGTATAGCTTCTGGGTCATGTGGCCAGCATGACTAAGCCGCTTCTGGCGAACCAGAGCAGTGCACGGAAACACCATTTACCTTCCCGCCGGAGCGGTACCTATTTATCTACTTGCACTTTGACATGCTTTCGAACTGCTAGGTTGGCAGGAGCAGGGACCGAGCAACGGGAGCTCACCCTGTCGTGGGGATTCGAACCGCCAACCTTCTGATCGGCAAGCCCTAGGCTCTGTGGTTTAACCCACAGCGCTGCCTGCGTCCCTAAGCCAGCATTAATTAGGCTTAAATTATGTTATGTTAGAAATATTTGATTTCATGATGACAAAGAGCTGGGGGGGGGGAGAGACTGTTGCTGATGCACAACATTTGATGTGCTTGAGAAGTAGCATATTGGCAAAAGTTTACAGAGTTTGAAGGATAAGCCAAAGCCAGTCTATAAATAATATTAAGCAGGGCCTCATCCCTCCTCCCCTCCCAGTGTACTGTCGCCTGCATTCTACTAATAAATCTGAAAAGGGGATAGCTCAGCTGATATTTCAAAACCTTTTGCAACAATGTACACACCGTATTTTTTCTCTTGCAGTTGACTGCCTGCCTCCCTTTATTACCCCTCACCACCCCCCTCTACCCCATACTGGGAAGCAGAGTTCCAAAAGGGTGTTATATCACTTGTAGGCAACGTCATAAATCTTTTTAGCAGGGAACTTTTTTTGCCGCAGTTTAACAGTGATACATTTCAACCTCTTTCGACATCTAAGGGCTGCGTGTGTGAGTCAGTCAGAGAAGGGGTGGGAAAAGAAACCAACAAACATATCTAAAATAGCAATCCTTGCCCAGGGAACCGGAGAACTTCATGGGGATATGGCAAAGGCTTAAAACAAGAGAGACCCAGGAAATCCAAAGCAACAAGGTTAGACGCTTCTGCGGTTTATGTTCCTCACAGGTAAGTAGTGGATTGAAAGCGGTGTTTGAATCGGCCTCTTCTATTGAGGCTTGAGGAGCATCTGTGGATACATCATCATTCTTTGCACCTGTATTTTATTTTTCAGGAGATTTTTGTGAGGTGGGCTGAGATTTTGACTGCCTAGAGGCCTGCATGGGGTTTAATCTGGTCCTGGTTATTATTATGCTTTAGAAGAAGAAGAAGTTGTTCAGTCTGGTTCTGGTACTCAAAACCAATTCCCTGGCTTGGATTTAATTCTGTAGCCCTGCATAATAGGCATTTGTTATCTGGCTTGAATTAATATGCAAGAGGGAAGGAGGAAACAAACTCAACGATAAATGCATAAATAAAACCGCTGCAGCCTAGGAAGCTGAGATTTATTTAAAGAATTCGGTTCTTGTTTTTGGAGCTTTCTATTGACTGTGTTCCTAGGATTTTTCCAGTCCTTCTTTTCTTTTACAGTAATTCTGAACTATTCTCCACAGATTTATTACAGCAATTAGCATTCTCTCCACCCAGTTTTATGGCTTCTTATTCTTTTAACCGATTCAGCTTCCTTAAGCAAATTGGCACTGGCCACTTGGTTTTCACCTACCTCATAGCAATCATCACAACTTTGTAAGGTCTGGCAGATAGGCACTGGAATAGTGATGTGTGGGGGAGGGGACGTGTGCCATCACCTGCCCCTCCATGCTCTAGGGTATTCCGTTAAAGGAATCCGGGGGTCTGGATCTTGTCGAAAGCCTGGGGATGGGCTAGGGCCATGCCACAACCCCAGCGGGAACCTAGGGGGGCTCAAGTCGATCCGCATCAGCGGCCCCCCCCTATTGGTGGTTTACCCTTCCAGACTTCTTGCAAAGCCACTTCCGCCCTGCAGAGGAGGTGGGGTTGCGGGCTGCACGCCCCCACCATGCACGTGGCAGCTGGAGCCCAGCCCCCGTGTGATTGGGGGAATCCCCGGCTGTGTCACCCCCTGGCCAGCCATTTGGCTGGCTCTGGGGGCATGGCCTGCCCTATTTAACACAGGTGCGGCCAGGGTTCTCCCTCTTTTCCCACCTACCAGCTGTTCCTGTTTGTCGGAGATCTTATCGCCGCATTGCCTGCTCTGGAGCACTTGCGCCTGCTTGTTCTTTTGCTTGAATTTTCCCCTTTGCTTTTAGTTGCCATGCCTGCTGCTGCCTGCCTTTTCTGGCTGCTGCTTTCCCCCTTAAGCGCCACCATTTGCTCTTTGCCGGCAGGAGCCATTTCTTTTCCTGTAGTAGCGCTTTGTCCTGCAGCCCTCTGCCGCAAGCCTTTTTTTCCTGGCTTTGGAGCCTTCCCCTAGTTTCAGGTGCCTTCACCTCAACCCTGAGCACTTTGGAGCCACTGCTTCCATGAGACTTAGCTGTCAACTTACAGATTTGAAAATAAGGGACCAGCAGCCTCAAAAATAAGGGATCAGCAGCCAAAATAAGGGATTTTAGTCAACCAGCAGCCAAACGAAGCCTCAAGCGGTGGTTCCCACACCGGAGAAACCCGGCAAAGGGGATGCAGCAAGGAAAACCACTGTCACCTCTCCGCTGGGAAGCGCTGAGCAAAGGCGAGTCCCCAGGCAATGCAGCTGATTTGATCGGCACAAGGCATGCAAGCTCCAGCCCCCAGTCGTTCTTAGACTCCTTATTGGGTGAGCAACGCAACCAAGCAACACAGTTGGAGCCTCCCTCCTCCCTGGCCGGCAGGGAGGGAGGGAGAGGAGCTGCTTCCTTTGAAACCCAGGAAATTTAAAGGACATCATCAATAAGGGACAGCAGCGGGGCACGGCACTGGGATAAGGGACTTTCCCACCAAATAAGGGACGGTTGACAGCTATGCCATGAGAGTTGAGAGAGTCGTCACTGGGTGAGCAGCAGCAGCCCCCGTTACAATGGTTCCAGCTCCCCCTTCTATGTGCTCAGCAGCCAGCGCCAGGCTCAGCTGATCTCCAGCCCCTATTTGTGGTGGCGGGGAGTGCCAGAGCACCCCCCCATTACAAGGAATCCTGCCCGTACCTGCATGTGCTGACCCTGAAAGATATAGTCTGTTGATGTCAATGCCTAAGCCAATACCTCTCATATTCTGTAACCAATAACGTTGTGGCCTAAAATTTGCCCATTAACATTTAACCTAGAATTCTTTGTCCTTTTGTTTTTATTCTCCTGGGGGTGGCTTGGGTGCCTTGACACGCAACTAGCATTCTCTCCACCCAGTTTTATGGCTTCTCGTTCTTTTAACCGATTCAGCTTCCTTTGCCTTGTATCCCCAGCATCCTAGGCATCTGCAACACCTTTGGGCATCATTTGCAAGTTTAATTAAGACTTCAAATAAAAGTTTCTGTAAGACTGAAGTCACCCATACTCTATCTCACGTGATGCATGGCTGCTTTGCTCCAGAGGTATCACCTATTGTCCTTAACCTACCCAAAAGAGTGTGTTTTCCATTAACCTCCTAACCTGAATCCGCCAGAGGTGAAATTCTCAAACATTTATGGCACCTTCCATCCCCACACAAGTACCTCTGTATGTGTGGGGAGATGAAGTGTTAGGCATGGGGTTGAAGGAAGATCTCTTCCTTCTGCCCCCTTCCCTCCTTGCCTGTGTCAGTCATGTGTTCAAAGGTAGACATCCTGTAGCTAAGGGGGACGAAGGTGTGAATTGTATCTTCAATCAGTTTTTCACCTTTCTAATATTCAGTTTAGTTTGCCACATTTCCATATCAGTCTGTCAGTGCTTTTTTAAAAAAAAACACTCACAAAAATTAATCAGTGTGCATTTCTCCAAATATATATATTTCTGTATGCGACTTTTGCATAACATGCATATTGTTACAAGCAATTTCCCCTTTAAAAAAAAGGATTTTTAATGTTATCTTCGCTAATTTATACATTGAACACATAATTTCCCCAAATATTGGACACCAGTATTAGATTTATATGCACCAGACCAACTTTTAAGCTCACTAACTGTCTATAAAGCCTGATGCTGCAGAATAGTGTGCAGATTTCCAATTTTTTTGTTTTATAAAAGTAGAAATGTATATAAAACAGTACCATAAAGTAAAATAGGACAGTAAACAAGAGAGGAAAAAATAGAACCCTATTATGCATGAGGAGAATGTGTCAGAATTCTCAAAATTCATTTAATGTTAGGCTTTGGGGAAATGGCTTCCTCCCTCCCTTTGGCCATGGATAAGCAGAACAAAGCAAAAATAGTCTCTTACCATTTAAAGAGATTTTAATGATCACAACAAAGAGTCCATTCTTGAATAAAGGTGCTACCTATTAAGGTTTCCACCTACTTCCCCCCTGAGTCACCCTTGTCACTTCCTCATCTTGCAACCTGATCGCACAACCCCTGTGCCTTCTGCGCAGCTACCTTATCTAATCTCAGTGACCTTGAACTGATCAGCTGGGCACTTTCTAGCAAACCAGAGTCTGTTAACTCTCTCTCTCCCAGTTCTTCTTCTCCTAGCTGTTCACCACCCAGTTCTTCCCAACTTCTGTCTTCTGAACTATGTCCCTCTGCGAACCGCTGTTCCAAATCTATACTGTCCCACTGCTTCTGGGAAGATTCAGGATCCTGATCAGGAGCAGGGGGAGTTTCCCATCATACCCCATCAGAGCAGCCCTCCTCAGTACGGCCCCTGATATCTAAGAACCTTAGAGCAGATCCTGTAGTTATTCATACTAGTGTCTACAACTTGAAGGGTCTGCAACCGTCAATCGTCTGATATCACCATGAGGTCAGGTGACTTCCAATCCTACAGTTCTATGATTCTGTGATCCTATGACTGGGAGCTTTGAATGCTTGAAGGTGGGATGTCAAAGCACCATGCAGGGCTTACAAAGAACCCTGCGCTGTGCCTTAATGCACCTGAGGCTTAACCTTTAACACCCAGCAAATGAGTGTCTCATGCAGCCAACCCAGCAGGCTTCAGTTGTACCTCCCATCAGCTGATGGGAAGGGGAACAAAAGCCTGTTTCTCCTGCCAATGCACAATGGAGGGGGGCAAGTTTCATAGCAAGACACAAGGGTGCGCTTTAAGAAAGCAGTGTGTGTGTGTGTTAGCATTTGTTGTTGCTAAACCCCATTTTTCCATGCTGTGTTAACTATGGCAATGCTAACAAGACAAATTAAACAGTAATGAATTGTACTGTAAAGGGATTTGTGTCGTTGGCATGTATACTTACCACATTGACCTCTTTCATTGATTATAAAAACTGTCGGTGGGGAAACCAGTGAGGTCCAATTGAAAAGTGATGCCAGGTTGGCTGAAATTATGTGGATTCATGTTTAAAGGAGGCCCTCATTCACAATACATGCAGCGATGGTACCATGCCAGGATAGTTAGAGTCCACAGGAGCCACAGATCTTGGGCACATCAGTGGCTAGGAGCCCAATTTAGATGTGAAGGCTTCGTGAAACACTACAGAGGTCAGCAGTTTTAACCCATCTGACAAATCAGGTCTGCTATAGGAACAGATATTCCTGAGGAAGCATTATGGCTGACCTGAAGCACAAACTGGGGGCAGAGGGAAGCTGCTCCTTGTTCCCTCCTCGCCACTCATGAGCATATGAGCATATTGCAATACAGGTTTGATTGCTGCTGGTATTTTTTCTGCTAATAGCAGTTCCGTGGACTCATTGACTTCCATTGATTTCATTGATTTCATTGATAATAGGTATTTGGCTATTGGAATTGGGACCACATAACACTGGTCCTGAGAGATCTGCATTGGCTCCCTGTACGTTTCTGAGCACAATTCAAAGTGTTGGTGCTGACCTTTAAAGCCCTAAACGGCCTCGGTCCTGTATACCTGAAGGAGCGTCTCCACCCCCATCATTCAGCCCAGACACTGAGGTCCAGCGCTGAGGGCCTTCTGGCAGTTCCCTCATTGCGAGAAGTGAGGTTACAGGAAACCAGACACAGTTCCTTCTCCGTAGTGGCGCCCACCCTGTGGAACACCCTCCCATCAGATGTCAAGGAAATAAGCAGCTATCTTATTTTTAAAGGACATCTGAAGGCAGCCCTGTTTAGGGATGTTTTTAATATTTAATGCTGTATTGTTTTTAACACTCAATTGGGAGCCACCCAGAGTGGCTGGGGAAACTCAACCAGATGGTTGGGGTATAAATAATAAATATTATTATTATTATTATTATTATTATTATTATTATTTGTGTATAAAATATCAATTTGTGTAAACAAAACCTTCAGACGTCGTCTGGCTGAGAGCCCTTTACTTTGGTGTAGTGGTATGCAGAAAGGGGATGAAGTGGAGCCAAGAGAATGATCTATACTTCCTAATATTTGTGGGCATGGTCCATTCAGGAATAATTAATTTTTGCACCTGGTGGATGTGTGGTTTCAAATTAGGAATCTGAAGTATGGATCAAGCTGGTCTTCCTCAGTCCCTAGTTCACCGAGAAGACTTCAGACAGCTAAATAGCCTTCTTATATGTACTGTCTACTGCGTTTTCAAATTGAATTCGTATCTGTCTTAATAAGACAGCATGGGACTGAGAACCACGTGACGGCACTTGGCTGAGAGATGCATCATTGGTATTGATTTCCCAGATGAACATCTCCGATGGGAAATCCAATGCAGATTCCGGGGAGTTAACAGTCAGGAAACAAATTTTATAATTCTGTGATGCTTGGTTCCCCCCACCCTTGCCAGAGTGTATAACTCTCTCCCTTCCAATTCTGTTTACTGGCACACCAGCCAGGTTTCCTAGCGAAATCTGCAAAATCAGATTGTCAATATATAATAGTTTGTATAATAATACTAATTCATAATAATTCATATCATACTAACACGGTCACCCACAAGCTTCTTGTCATAGGAAGCTTAGTTGTTGAGAACCAGGGGGACAGATAGAGCAGTGGATTGGTAGGGCTTGATGGTGTTTGCAGGGCATCAGACGTGGGGACATGATCAGATTTTTAATGCTGATTTGGTGCTTTGTGAATGTACGGTTTTCCTCTTCCACTGCTGTACACTCATTGGACATAATGACAACCCTACAGGTGCAGCAACCCCACCTTCACCCCTCCATATAATGTGGGTATTATTGGTGTTTCGCAACTTTGACCTGTTGCAGGACCTTAGCAGAGCATATGCAGAGTTCCAGAAAGCAATCAGTTGCAGGCAGGATGGACAAAGCAGGAACAAGACGCTGCTACTAGTAACTTGGTTACTTAGAGGTTTTCATTATTTACAGCAAACTCTACAAGTTACTATATACAAGAACAGATACGGATCTTAACTAGCTCTTTCTTAACAAACTCCAAACGACTCTCAGAACACCACACTGACCAACAAACTATCCAGTCAGTAAGGTCATAAGTCATCATGCCTGTGTGAGACCTCAACCAATGGTAGAGCTGTATCCAAGGTCCCATATCTCCAGGCAGTCATCCTTGGCTTTTGGCCAACTCTTAATTGACTTCGTGTGAAGCTGCACATAGTAGAAAAAACCCAACAGGTATAGGCAGGGCCGGATTTCAGTTTGATGAGGCCCTAAGCTACTGAAGGTAATGGTGCCCTTTATATGCCCAGCTGTCCTTTGTCAACAACAAATTGTCACTGTGTTTTTGTGTTGAATATATGCTACATGGTAATTTATGGACCTAATAGGTATCTAAAGCCATTTGCACACGACAAATAGGAACCTACAAAACACTGTTGCTATATCTAGGTTTTATTTTATTTGTTTTTTATCTTATATTTTGGAAATGTACAGTGGTACCTCAGGTTACATACACTTCAGGTTACACACTCCGCTAACCCAGAAATAGTGCTTCAGGTTAAGAACTTTGCTTCGGGATAAGAACAGAAATCGGGCTCCGGCGGCGCGGCAGCAGCAGGAGGCCCCATTAGCTAAAGTGGTGCTTCAGGTTAAGAACAGTTTCAGGTTAAGAACCGACTTCCAGAACGAATTAAGTTCTTAACCCAAGGTACCACTGTACATCAAGATTTTTCCTTTAACTTTTTTGGGGGGGGGCAAGAGAGTGGGGCCCCAAGCTATAGCTTATTTAGCTTATACGTAAATCCAGCACTGGGTATAGGCTTACTCTGTTAGTCAGGCACCCCCAAACTCGGCCCTCCAGCTGTTTTGGGACTACAACTCCCATCACCCCTAGCTATCAGGACCAGCGGTCAGGGATGATGGGAATTGTAGTTCCAAAACAGCTGTAGGGTTTCATCCTCCTCTATGGAGAACTGTGCACAGGAACACAGGGAGATTCCTTACACTGAGTTGGATCACTGGCCCATCTAGTTCAGTAATGCCTAAACTGGCTAGCAGTGACTTTGCAGGGTTTCAGACAAGTGTCTCTCTCAGCCCTCTCTGCCGATTAAACCTGGGACCTTTTTATGTCTTTATACAAAGCAGATGCTCTACCACTAAGCTATGTGCCTTCCCCTGAGCTATCACCCCGAAGATGGCATTTCTTTTCAATATTTGCATAGCCTAGGTGCGCTGGGAACCTCTGGGCTCAGTTGGAGGTCTGCTGGATCCTCATCCTGGCAGATCTTGCTGTAGGTTTGCACACTAAATCATACAGAAATATAGTATATGGGCTCAGCTGAGAAGGATTTGGGTGTTCAGTCATGTATACTCATCCATCCCCAAAAACATGGGCAGGAAACCCACCGCTACACAGATTTTATTTGACTTCAGATTCATAATAGCTGAACATTAGCAATGATGGCTGGGATTTAGGTGAGATGGGCCACTGGTCCTCAACCCTGATCTAAAAGTAAATCCTTTCAGCAGCAAGAATAATGTTTCCCCTCTAATTTTAATTGATGGGGAAACATCAATTTGGGAACATCAGTTGATGGGGAAAGGAAGGGTTCCTCAGACTTGGAGCAGGAGAGATGTTGACATGAGGAGAAGGATTTTGGTTCGGGAAAGCAAGCTGGTATAGGTGATGTTTTCTTCTAGGAAAACCCAGTCTGTTTTTCATCAGCGAGAAGAACCATAAAGCCAATATTATTTGCATATCTAGTGCAGGGAGGAAACCTCATCGGCAGATTTCCAATCATCTCCGCCTTACTTCTCAAATAAAGGAAACTGCCCTTTCTAATTGCCAGATGGTGACACGCCAGAAGAGAAAGCAGATATCAGCGATTCCATAACAGTCGTCCGTTACTGATTTGGAGAGAAATGATGCCTTTGGCACAGAGGCTTGTTAGCACACATAGTCTTGGCTGAACTGCCTGAAGCAGCATTTGAAAACAAAGAGGAGGTATCTACAAAGAGAATGCCTGGACCAATGGCTTACCAAATCCAATCAGCAGTTAGTCGTTCTCTCCCTTTCCCTCTTTCCCATAAAGGGCGAGGATGTTTCCTTCTTTCTTTTCTTTTCTTTTTTTTAAAAAAAATACCAATTTCCCATTGCGGCTGCAAATTGGCTCTTGCTTGACAAAATTCGATAGCCACAAAAATGCCTACCACTTCTTGACTTCTTCCAGCAGCCAAACAGGTAGACGAAGGAAGAAGATTTGGTTTGGGAGAGGGGAGGCAGAGGGAGCTAGAGGGAGGCAGAGAGTGAGAGTGAGAGAGGGAAAGGGAAAAAAAGGCAATTAAGCTAATGCAAGTCGGGTGTCACAAGGTTATAGATATTTCAAGAGCTGAGCAATTTACCGTCTGGAAAAGGAGGCGAGCACTTGCATAAAATGTCCCCCAGTTCAGATTTATTATGCTTTTAGTTGTGTTATATGTGATACAATTAGCAGGAGGTGCCAATAAGGCATTCTCTCAAGGACGTGGTCATTCCATACCATCTGTTATTAATTGCATTGTCCTTTCACCAGCCAGCTAGAGGGGAAAAAGTTCTCGAAGAAGCACCTGCAAATTCTCACTTTATGATGACTGGAATTTAAAAATACCTACAGCATAGGGAGGGAGGAAGGAAGGAAGGAAGGGAGGGAGGGAGGGAGGAAGAGTGAGAGAAAGGGTAGCTGGGTAGGGAGGGGAGGGGGAAGCACAAAAGTGGATGGAATCCAAGGGAAAAACAAACTATATAAATTAAGGACTCTAGTGAAAGCTACTTGGGGGTTACATTGATTTTCTCCCGCCCTGCTCCCCCCTTCCCATTATTTTAACTTCTAGCCGCATTGATAGCTGCCCTGTAAAAATCTACTGCAAGAAATGAAAGCAGAACAATTAAAACCTTCCATTGGAAATATAGCTGTCGAGCATATACGGTTTGGTGAAGATATGGATAGTTTAATAGCTTTCTGTTTGCATCTCTCCCCTTTGCTGCTCATAAAACTGAGGACCAAAGACAATAAAGATGGATTTTTTTAAATAAAAAAAGAAAAAGAAAAAGAAGAGGGGGGAAAAGAGAGGAGGCGGTGAGTCAGGATTACACCTCACACCTAAAAGCTTCCTTGCAACTAAAGGCAATAAAGTCTATGGTTTTATTCTTGGCACCCTCTGTGTCATTTCAGCTGCTGGCAATAAATAGTACGGGAGCAAAAGCTGTGACTGATTCTAGGAGGAGACAGGCAAGTTAGAATTGATCTAATGTGTTAATGGCGAAAATATCTTTCATCCATGCATCTCTCTCTCTCTCTCTCTCTCTCTCTCTCACACACACACACACACACACACACAGCGCATTCTCACTGTCCAATTTATATTTCCCATTTTGCCAGAGGCTGCATCTATCTAGAAATCTGGGACCTCCTCAAAGCTGTTTCAAACTAGTTGACTCAATAGTATGCAAATGCACTTGGCAGGGAAGGTGTGTGATTGGCAGGTCTCATTTACACAGTCCTGAAGAACGGTTGAGCAGAGCAGGTTGGGGGGGGGCAACAGTGTGGGAAAGGAAAAGGACATGTGTGGCCGACAGTGAAAAGATGGTAATGCCACACTTTAGGGGGGGGCAACCATAAAATATAATACTGGTAAAGCGGGTGGCGCTGTGGGTTAAACCACAGAGCCTAGGGCTTGCCGATCATAAGGTTGGCGGTTCAAATCCCTGCGACGGGGTGAGCTCCTGTTGCTTGGTCCCAGCTCTTGCCAACCTAGCAGTTCGAAAGCACGTCAAAGTGCAAGTAGATAAATAGGTACCACTGTGGCGGGAAGGTAAATGGTGTTTCCGTGCGCTGCTGTGGTTCACCAGAAGTGGCTTAGTCATGCTGGCCACATGACCCAGAAGCTGTACGCCGGCTCCCTTGGCCAATAAAGCGAGATGAGCTCCGCAACCCCAGAGTCTGTCACGACTGGACCTAATGGTCAGGGGTCCCTTTACCTTAACCTTAAAGCTGCTACAGATGGGGAAGTTTCCTTGGAACAAGTCAGGAAATAATTTGAAACTGCCTGGCTTATTTTCTGAGCCAATCCAGTTTAGCAATTGATGGAATCTAGAGGTTATGTGGTGAAGACCACACACAAAAAATGTTGTTGGGCAGGACTGTAGCATTGGTAGAAACTAGTGGATTATAAGTGAGGTCCGAAAATTCCCTGGATTTTCAACAGCCGAAACTATTTTTGGCTTGTTGTCACATGGTATATGAGACAACTATCAGTGGTGAACAGCATTAGGCTTGGCTGATAGCATTAGGTTTGGAACTCCCACCAGAGGCCACACAACTAAGAACCACTGAGGAAGCAGAAGAAAGCACCTGTGGTATTTTGAATAGAGGGTAGGAAGAAGTATACAGAAATTAGCATTTCCAGAAGTGAGGCATGAATGGGATGCAAAGTGGTTCACAGATCACACGAGGGTGCTTTCTTGTGTCTACATCTAAGTACCTCTGAGTTTGATTGACTTTTCTTATCTCACAATCATAAGCATCTTTTGAATGCCCTGGATGCCATGGTCAGATAGCTACACCCTATAGAAGCTTTTTTTAAAAAAATATTTACTACTTTAATTTTGAAACAATGGAGGCACTGTCGTTGATAAAAATGTTTGAACGGAAATCTCCCCTGGGAAACAAATGGAGTAATATGGTTCTCCTCCTCTTCTCCTTCTCCTTCTCCTTCTCCTTCTCCTTCTCCTTCTCCTTCTCCTTCTCCTTCTTTTCCTTCTCTTCCTCCTTCATCTTCTTCTGGGGCTAATTGCTCCCTGCTCTTTTGGGACCCATGAACCCACTAATTAAAACAACAGAAAAGTTCAATGGAAAGAGGTTTTATTAAGGTATAAATGGTTTGGTCCACATCTAGTAGCTGCTGGCTCATCAAAATCCCACAAAGTAGCCATAATCTTAAACAGTCATCTGGATATTTGAATATTCGCCACACTCTAAGATAGAGATTGTAGGTTTGTGTGTCTGAGGGGCATCATAGATGGTATGAAATATATGACTTTTAGTTAAATTTATACCTCCAAATGAGGGCAATTTAAGGTTTTGAAAACTTTATTTAGGAAACTACAAACCTTTGCATCCTGTGAACTTGTACTAGAATGTGAAAATAATTTACATTGGTTCCTCATTATTCATTTAGATACACATACCTTAGTGTGTGATAGTGTACTAAGTATTCTTTTATCAAGTATCTTAGTTCAAAAGCTAATAGTAAGGTAAAGGGACCCCTGACCATTAGGTCTAGTCGTGACCGACTCTGGGGTTGCGGCGCTCATCTCGCTTTATTGGCCGAGGGAGCGGGCGTACAGCTTCCGGGTCATGTGGCCAGTATGACTAAGTTAATACAGTGATTAAAAAAGGATAAAATGCAAATACAGAAATGGAATTCAAGCAAAATAAAATTTAGTCCTTGATTTTGACACATTGTGCATGACACTGGTGAAATTTATGATGTGCAAATGCTTCTAAAGCTTTTACATGTACTGCTTAGTCATTATTAATTTAATAAGTGGCTTGTTTTTGTTTTTACCCTGCCCTTGCAGGGGGGGGGTAATTACAAGATTATCTCAATACAATAAAACATGAATAGACAAACAAACAAACAAAATCAAATAGCAGCCAAATTAAATTGGAGCAGCATAAAATCACCCAGTAAGCTAAAGTGATTGGAGGGGGAGTCTTTGCTTATCTCTAAAAGGAGAGTGATGCAGGTGAACATCAGGTCTACCTGGAGAGAGCACAACACACTCAGGACAGATCATCTGCCCTTTCACTGCATCTCAGATGGCAAAAGAACCTGAAGAAGGGACTCTGAAGAGGACCTTAGTACGTTGCTAGACACCTGTTGAGGCAAGCAATCCTTCAGGTAACCAGATGTTGTTGTTTAGTCATTTAGTCATGTTGGACTCTTCATAACCCCATGGACCAGGGCATGCCAGGCACTTCTGTCTTCCACTGCCTTCCGCAATTTGGTCAAACTAATGTTGGTAGCTTCGAGAACACTGTCCAACCATCTTGTCCTCTTTCTTCTCCTTGTGCCCTCCATCTTTCCCAACATCAGGGTATTTTCCAGGGAGTCTTCTCTTCTCATGAGGTGGCCAAAGTATTGGAGCCTCAGGTTTAAGATCTGTCCTTCCAGTGAGCACTCAGGGCTGATTTCCTTAAGAATGGATAGGTTTGATCTTCTTGCAGTCCATGGGACTCTCAAGAGTCTCCTCCAGCACCATAATTCAAAAGCATCAATTCTTCGGTGATCAGTCTTCTTTATGGTCCAGCTCTCACTTCCATACATCACTACTGAGAAAACCATAGCTTTAACTGTACAGACCATGAAACATCATAACACATGGTCCAGAATGTTGCAGGTCTTTTGACATCAACACCACTCTTTTACTGGAGTCTGGAGAAGTCTTCTCCAGTGTGGTACCCTCCAGAGGCTATGGACTGAAGCTCCCATGACCACTGGCCATACTGACTGGGGGTGATGGGGGTTACCACCAAACATCTAGCCTGGGGAAGTTGGTGTAAAAACTTTGGTGCATACACAGTGCTCCTATGTGTGGAGGGGCTCTCTCATAAAGTTCATATTGGGGGCAGTTCCATTGCCCCTTTAGCTCCATCCCAAAGCCTAGCTCGCAAGAAAGAGCATCTGACAAAGCTTTAGCCTGGCTTATTTTTCGAGCATGCCATGTAACATTATTGCCAGTGGAGGTAGATAGAGAACAGGCCAAATTCCACATGCTTGTGAAGAATGAAATTTACCACTACATGCAGAGGAAATATTCTGTGAGGAATATTGTTGCTTCTCCGTTTTGTTCTGACAGGGATAAACTAATACTAAGGATAAGAACAGAAAGGATATTTAATACAGAACCTCCACTGATATAACACCAAGGGGCTCAGAACATTGTAAACCAGAAACAATTGCCTTGAAATAAAATTTGGGTTGAATATCATGCTGGCAAGAGGAAGTGGATTTATAGCCCCAGAGACTGGAGTCTTTTTATTAAGCTATAGGAGGGAGACACCATCTGCCCTTTCACATTTAGATGAATAGGGGAAAGCAGATGAATCTGCTTTATGTCTACAAGCATAGAAACATCACACACAGAGGGAAAAAAGGTCTTTAGGTGCTCAACATCAGGCTAATACAAAAACCAGAAGTATGAGGGAAATGAAGAAGAATTAATATAAAGTGTTTTCTGGCAATAATCATTGTACTTCTCTAGTTATTATCTATATAAACTCTTGTCTGGCCATAAACTGGCTCAACAAAATGGATCTTCCTGGGGTTAATCAGGCCACATGCAATGTGTTGTGGCCTTATATCAGGTCTATTCAACACGGAGTGGGAGTAGGGAATTGCAGCCACTTCTATTACTGAATTCTGTGAATGCATGTGTTTATCTCATTCTCGCTTTACATTTTTAAATCTTGGGTGTGCACCTGAATAGACAGCCATGTTTGAAGTGGTTATAACAAAGTTTATTAGGTGTGGGAATGGAGTGTTTTGATCCAGTGAGAATAATCTTGTTCCATGGATGCAGACAAGTATCCCAATCCTTTCTTGTGTTTGATGTAATCCTGGCTACTTACCATTTGGAAGATACTCAACATGGAGCCAAATAAACTAAGCCAGAGTCTCTCTCTCTCTCTCTCTCTCTCTCTCTCTCTCTCTCTCTCTCTCTCTGTGTGTGTGTGTGTGTGATAGAGAGAGAGAGACTCTGGCTTAGTTTATTTGGCTCCATGTTGAGTATCCTACTCAGGCCTTAATTCCAACTGGCTAATCCCATTCTGAAAATGGGTTAAGAGATTGGGGTGAAGGGATGGAGGAGATATTTGATCCAATTTGCATTTAAAGGTGCATTCACCTAACTCACAGCTCCTGAAGCAATGCGCAAACCATTCTCCAAAATTAACACTTCTCTGAATTTTGCAGTGCAGTCCTACACCCAAGTAATGTGTACAAAATTGCATATTTGGAGAGTAAATTGAGCATGATCATGCTTTTCTTAGTCAACATAACGTTGAAATATATTATATTAGGGGGAAATCATTTTGGAAAAATGTGTTTTTCAGTTAAAATTGCACACAAACATGTATATTAGGAGAAATTCATTGATGAATTTTCACGATGATTTTTTTTTTGGGGGGGAGACCACAAATGGAGAACTGAACTTCATTAAGATTGAGGGAAAGGAAGAACTGGACAAAACTGAAATTGACAGTTTTAGTTTCTTCTCCCGTTAGATTCACAAAATGTTTAGGGGTATGCGTACCCCTGCATCCCCCCAGAAAAAAACTGTTGTGTAGTAGTATAACCTTAATCTGAAAAAAGATTAGGAATGCTGTATTGATCCTTTTATTATTTTCAAAGTTCTGTTTTCACTGCAATCAATTTCTACTTCCTGTTTCTTAGTGGTTAAGGTCAGTTCAGTCATTCACAAATGGACCATTCACCAATTTGGCTGAGCTATCGAATCACAAGCTTTCTGAAAATGGCCACACAGCTAGATAAAGGTAAAGGTAAAGGTACCCCTGCCCGTACGGGCCAGTCTTGACAGACTCTAGGGTTGTGCGCCCATCTCACTCAAGAGGCCGGGGGCCAGCGCTGTCCAGAGACACTTCCGGGTCACGTGGCCAGCGTGACATCGCTGCTCTGTCGAGCCAGAGCCGCACACAGAAACGCCGTTTACCTTCCCGCTAGTAAGCGGTCCCTATTTATCTACTTGCACCCGGGGGTGCTTTCGAACTGCTAGGTTGCTTCAACAACAGCTAGATAGCTTCAACAACAGCTAGATAGCTTCAAGCAAACCCAGTGATTTGTGTCCGTCATCTTAGGCGATGTGATTATTACTGCTCTCGCATGATAACAAATGGCACCTGAGTATGTCTCCAATGGGAACTGCAATCACAGAGGAGAGGAGGATGTTCCCGCAGCCTCCCAGTTCTTCTCAGTACATTTTCCAGGAGACTGCACATTATGGATGTCCAGGACATAAAGTTCTCCACAGTGAGGAGCTATTTCTCTTGGGCTGTAAAACACCTCTAGAAAATGTGTCTGCTGGAAGTCTCCCAACCAGCTCTAGTAAATGCTCAGTTATACAATAGCTGTTGACATAAAGGAGCCAAAATCTATCTTCCTACGACTTAAAAATGTCTATTGCTTATTGGCTGTAGATTTGTGGATTGGGGTCATATGAGCAAAGGCCGTGATTCTGGAAGCGATGCCGCATAGACAGGGCTGCCAAGCATAAGTCTGGGGCCTTCAAGATGACTCTACAGACCCTTCAGTGGTTGCCTACCAGAGGGTCTTTACTTTTGTTCTGCTTTTCCCAGCGGGTGCACTACCACCACAGCACAGCTCCTGGCAGCCACACATAAACATACACTGCCACCATTTTGATTCCCCAGAGTGCGTTCCCAACATGGGCCCAGAGGCACATGGGAAACTGATGAGAAAATAAGCATGGCTATTGCCTGCTGTGAAGACCTTAAAACAGAAGAGGTTGTGAGACTGTTACTGCTGCCAACTGGCTTGGCGGGATGAAGAGGGGGACCAGGCAGGCAGCGAGTATGGCGCTCGTGCCTTTCAGAAGGAGTGGATTCGCCACACAGGAGAAAACACGACTGTTTCTTCCATGGAGAGGGAGTCTTGGGCAGGAGTTCCCAAAAGGATGGAAGTAATCAGGCTATTTAAGCCTGCTCTTCCTTTCCACCTCCTCCTTCCGTGGTCTGCTAGCAAAGGTCTCCTTGCATTGTTTCTATCCTTTGTTCAACATGTCTTATGGAGATTGCT
Source organism: Podarcis raffonei (assembly GCF_027172205.1). Taxonomy (NCBI): domain Eukaryota; kingdom Metazoa; phylum Chordata; class Lepidosauria; order Squamata; family Lacertidae; genus Podarcis; species Podarcis raffonei. The sequence goes on from NC_070618.1 coordinate 24,266,296, forward strand.
GGGCATGCTGGATTTTCCCCAAAATGCATTGGGCTCACAATAAATGACAAATTTAAGCATTTTCCTTCCTTCCTTCCTTCCTTCCTTCCTTCCTTCCTTCCTTCCTTCCTTCCTTCTTCACCTGTTAGTGGTACTACCCCATTTTTGTGGCTGGTTTTTTGACAAGCCTCTGGAGCAATAACAGGAGTCATTTCTGTAACTATCATGCAGTTAATTTATATTGAACAGTGTGTTGCAATTCTAACTTTGTTTTTAACTTTTTAGCTGCCCTTGACTTTCATGAGAGGGCAGGATATTAGACATACAACAGCACTTGCACTTAAATGGACATGGATGGACACTTGTACAGACTATAGCCGATCTGCATTATTTTTTTTTGATGTTTTTCTCTATAATTCCATCCTGGTTTGTGCACTGATCTGTATTTTAAAAACAATCCTCTAAAAGTGCACATTTAAACCCTATGGGTTGTATTCAAAGCTAGTCCTATTCAGACAAGACCCATTCAAAGTTAACAGACTCAACTAACTCAGCTTCGTAAATTTCAGTGGGCTTGCTATGAATGGGATTTAGCAGCATACAGACATATGCATAGGTATATTTTCTCCCAATGTACATGTTTAAATGTCTGTCTCCATACATTTTAACTGCAAAATCCAGTAGATAACTCTATCAAGATGGGCACATTAGTTTGAGGCATAGATCAGGTCATTTGGTACAGGGATTTGCAAAGACTGAATACCTGAAGCTTTCTCAATATATAATTCTTCAAGCACCCCAACTTGCACTGACTTTATCATGCAGGCATTCCTGTCAAAGCAAAAAGAAGAGTTCAGTGGGTTTGCCATAGCTTTGCAGTGAAATGTTATTACATATCAGAAGCCTGTTTCCTGTTGTGTGGATGGTCTCCTAATGGCCAGGATGGTACAGATTACCCATGTCTTGTCCTATGTCTGTTACAGTCCTGTATGTCAGATGTCTTCTTCACTGGAGATCTTGAACGTTGAGATGAAATTCCAGTTTGCTGTGTGATTTTATTTGTGTTCATTTATTGTGGTGAATGATATACTAAATTGTAAAGGTTTTGCTTATGTGCTGAACCTCTGAATATTAAATTAGCAGTTGCAATATATTTATCTCCAAGAAGCTAGCACTGTTCTTGATTAATAGATTAATAGGTTAGGTTAAACTGGCTCTTTTTCATAATTTGTTTTCTCCATATTAATTTTATTAAAAATACCCCTGGCTTTAATTAACATTTAACACATAAAATTGTGTTTGGTAATTGGCTTAATTTTTTTACTAATTGGTTACTAATTAAATCCTCATTTTCTAAGAATGTTACACATTATAAAGACTAGCAATTTTAGCTGACAAAATATTCATCACCTTGAAGAAGGCATTTACTTTTGAAGGTAATAATGAAAAATACTTTTTGTATAGAATTACCTGTAGGGCTGACCTATTAAATCCACCGACATTCTGTCAGTTTCACTAACTCTGGTTTCTGGTGCGTGAGCATCAGAATGTAATAATTTGCTGAGCCAGTAGCAAAATTCTATTGTTAGACAACTAATTTGTGTTTATTTAAACAAAGATAATTACCAGCCATAACTGCCTGTTGGTTAATTGCTTAATAATTGTATTTACTGGTGCAAATGAAAATCACTGCTTTCAACTAAACTATGCCGCACAGTCAACACCTATATGTGTGTGTATGGGGGGAAAGTATGATTTTTGCTGTTAGTCAACATTTTGAGATAGATCTGTAGCTGAATACTATGAAAGCCCCTGCCCCCTTTTAATTTACAGATTAATTAATCCAACCATTCATTTACTGTTTATAACACACTGTTCCCAACTGGCTTCATGGTAAGGGAATAGATTTGGGTGAAACTAATATGCCAATTAATGGACTGAAATATCTACCCTCTGAGGATTAATTAACTAATGCTAGTCGAGACCTTTGAAGATGAAAAATATATATAATTACTTAATGTATCATTTTTCATGCTAAATAAGCTAAAACACTTATAGTCCAATCCTTCAAAGCCCTGAATGAAAGAAGCCACCAAACAGATTCCGGGGATGTGAAGAATCCATTTGTAGAATATTTGGAGAAATATAATAGTCAGATGGATTTACATGCAGGATTTGAACTGTGACCACCAGCGAAAAATAACAAAGATATTCTGTGTAGTTAAAGGGGTGGTTAGGAATGACATGGGTGGCATTGTGGTCTAAACCACAGAGCCAAGGGCTTGCCGATCAGAAGGTCGGTAGTTCGAATCCCTGTAACGGGTTGAGCTCCCATTGCTTGGTCCCAGCTCCTGCCAACCTAGCAGTTCAAAAGCACGCCAGTGCAAGTAGATAAATAGGTACCACTCCGGCAGGAAGGTAAACGGCATTTCCGTGCACTCTGTCTTCCATCATGGTGTTCTGTTGGGCCAGAAGCGGTTTAGTCAAGCTGGCTACATGACCCGGAAAGCTGTTTGTGGACAAACGCCGGCTCCCTCGGCCCGAAGCAGGATGTGTGCCACACCCCATAGTTGCCTTTGACTGGACTGAACCATCCAGGGGTCTTTTACCTTTACCTTTACCTAGGAATGAAGTGCAGCAGGACAAGGGGAGATAGGGGAACCATGGGGAGATGAAGGAGAAGTGGTGTTTAGAAGGTGGATTTGCTTGATGTGAGGCAGACACATGGGTGGATGGGGGTTATGACTGCCCATGTATGAGGTGCTGGAGGGATTGGACACAGCTGCACACTCAGAGTGCATTCTGTTGTGGGGATTATTGTGTTTGTTTTTCTCGTTATAACGCTAGAGCAGGCATAGGCAAACTCGGCCCTCCAGATGTTTTGGGACTACAACTCCCTTCATCCCTGACCACTGGTCCTGTTAGCTAGGGATGATGGGAGTTGTAGTCCCAAAACATCTGAAGGGCTGAGTTTGCCTATCCCTGAGCTAGAGCTTCTATCCCAGTTACTAATGGTCATTTTACACTGTTCCAAAATGGAACTGGTTTTTCTTTTATTTTCAGCAATATACCATCGCGTTGTGCTCAATTTCATTCACACCAGCAGGTGTGGTGTGACACAACAGCATATGCCAATGGACCACTCTTTATGTGCATGCACACCTCTCCCCCTGCCCCACCATAATTCATGCATGAAAATGGCAGGATACCACCCCACATTTCATCCCATGATTTTCCAGGTTAACAGGGTTGCAAACAGATTGTCTTTTTCTGGGAGCAGTTAGCACACAAATGAGCACCAAACATCCACCAGATTCCACTAGATTTCCGAAAATGTGAAAGATCACATAAAAGTGAAAATCTCCAGGTAAGGAAACAATGGAATTAAGTGCTGTCAGAATGCAGCCTCGAGGGCAACATTATGGGCACAATAAGGTCAGAGTTAGACTCTGAATTGGATTCAAAAGAACTAAGCAATTTTCCGAGCTTGATGAATACTGATTTGTTTTTTAGAACCTAGTTTGGAGGTGGACTAGAATGAGTTCACACATCATTCCATTGAGGCCTTTTGTGTCTCTCTTCCCTCCTTCCTCTCTCTCTTCCCTCCTTCTCTCCTCTTATCCTTTGGCATATTGACCAAGATCCAGGTCCCTCATCTTCTCCCTTTAAAAATTATTACATTTAAGGAATTCCATGCAAAGTTGGCTCCTTCTCCAGTTGCAATATCTGAACTGGGGTTTTGATAAATCACCTTTTCTCACAGATGATGACAGTGTGCTGTTATAAAATATTTCATACCTGATGACCTTTGAGTGTTACGTATTCAAAGATTCATGAAAGCTTAGCATGAGGTATGTCTAATGATCCTTGTATAAACACACCGAAGTCTCCCTCCTACAAAGGCTCCGGCAGTCAGAAGACACATTTTCAACCCCCAGTCTTCAATCTAAGGTTCTTTGGTAGCACCCGACAGCTCTCATTTGCTAAATAAAGTACAATGTGTCAATCCAGAATAAATGTAAATTATCACCTTTCTTCCTTGTTAATTAAGGTCTGATTAATGCATCTTGGCAGTTGCTCCTCATACAGTATGAGAATGGCTTTTGTTGCAAAAACAAAACTCACATATAAATCACGGCTCTGCCTCATCTATCGAACTTCAGCTTAAAAAGGTAACCTGTAAAGATCTATGCTGCTTGAAAATGTGGAGAACTTGACACCTTGTTGTATGAACAAATGAATGTCTAGAAAGAAGAATTCAAAGTCAAGTGAATCTCCTCTAGCTATTTGGGAATTGGTAAAGATATGAAATGGTGAGCGATTATATGCATATAATAGTGTTCACTTGAATTCAGACACATTTGAGCCCACTGCATGCCTTAAGACATCAGTAGCAATATTGGAAGCTATTTCTAATGTTTAGGTACAGTACTACATAACACATCTCTTCCTCAGAGGCTTTGTTCAGAATGGTATAAGGTACAGTGGTACCTTGGCTCTCAAACTTAATCCGTTCTGAAAGTCCCAAAACCAAAGTATTCCAAAATCAAGGTGCACTTTCCCATAGAAAGTGATGAAAAATGGATTAATTCGTTCCAGACTTTTAAAAACAACCCCTAAAAAGGCAATTTAACATCAATTTTACTATGTAACAAGACCATTGATCCATAAAATGAAAGCAATAAACAATGTACTGCAGTCGCACAATCAATCAATCAGTAGCTGAACTGGGTTCCACACAGTCACAAAAACAAAACAAAAAAGCTGCAAAAACAAAAAAAATAAATAGTAAAAACAGACAGACCTCAGCGTAACACTCAAAACGGAAGTGTGGCACTCAAATTGGAAGCATAACACTCCAAACGGAGCATGTTCAGCTTCCAGAAAAAGTTCGCAAACCGGAACACTTACTTCCAGGTTTGCAGTGTTTGGGTTCCAAGGTGTTTGAGTACCAAGGTGTTTGAGAACCAAGGGATCTGTGTTAGAGTACCCAATTTTCATTCAAAAGGCCCTATGTGTAAGCTCTGGCATTGCCAGATAGAGTCACAGAATCATAGAATTGTTGAGTTGGAAGGTGCCTCGAGGGTCATCTAGTCCAATCCCCTTCAATGCAGAAATCCACAACAGGTGGCCATCCAACTTCTGCTTTAAAACCCTCAAGGAAGGACAACCCACCACCTCCCAAGGGAGACTGTTCCACTGTCGAACAGCTCTTACTATCAGAAAGTTCTTCCTGATGTTGAGTCAGAATCTCCATTATTGTAACTTGAAGCCACTGGTTCATGTCCTACACTCCAGAGCAGGAGAAAACAAGCTTGTTCCCTCTTCCATGTGACAGCCCCTGAGATATTTGAAGATGGGTATCATATCCCTTCTCAGACTCCTCTTTTTCCAGGCTAAACATGTCCAGCTCCTTCAACCGTTCCTCATAAGGCTTGGTTCCCAGACCCTTGATCATCTTGGTTGCCCTCCTCTGCACAAATTGCAGGTAGGGCTGGACAATGCTCCTGTTTGACCTTCTGAACAGCTGCTTCACATCAATGTAGATGGTGCTGAGCTGGATGGACCAGTGACCTGACTCACTATAGGGCAGCTCCCTATGTAGCCCCAATCCAAACTATTTAAAGCCACAAAGGGACACAGAGCCCCCCCCCAAAGAGGGCTTGAAATGAACTCTGGAGAAATGATGATTGCAAGCAAAACCTCAGGTGCTGCTTTCCTGACCTTGAGCCTCACGGTGAAATGGCTTGGCATTTCCTTAAATCTCCAGTGGGATTGTTAACAATAGATCCTTGTAGAGGTTTTCCTTATAAGCGACATAAAAAGAAAAAGGAAAAAAAAAACCATAGAAATTTGCTAGCAATTCACATCAAGAAGGCAAAGCTTTATATCACAAGGCTATACCTGCAATCTTTGAGATTCTCCTCCAAATCCATCTTTTTGAAACCCCCTTTCTTCTTTTAAAAAAATGGATTAATTTTATTGATCAATGAACTGATGTTGTGTTCTGAATTAGGACACTGCCATTTTCTGTCTGGGCACAAAGGAAAACACATCAATGGACTACTTGGAGAGGAAAGAAATTAAATAGAAGGCCTTTCCCCATAATGGAAAAACATATTTTTTTGTGGTATGCATAAGGAAGGGTTTGAAATATCATTTCAAAAAGGTCTACTTTCAGATCTTGAGCAGCGATAATAAAGGGATTAGAATAACAACAATGGCGTAGTACCAATTTATAGCTTAATACCAACTCACTTTAAAAGATTTCCACCCTTTCGTCTCCTGCTCAAGTCCATGCTATCCACTGAAGGATGAAGGAGAAATCTGATTCAAATGCATCTGTGCCACACACTCCAACATCCCTCAAATGAAAATAGGGACCCGCAACTGATCCTCCTCAACCCCTCAATTTTGGCCCCCCGACCCAAAGAGCATTTTCTATCAGAAGAAGGGCAAGTGCCACCACAATTACACCAATGAGTCACGACACACACGCCCTCAATCATCCCGAGAAACCCTTTAATCCCACTTTTATTTTATTCTTTGGTATATTTACAAAAACACATGCCAATGGATACATTTTAGAAAGAGGAAATATTAGAAGCAGATGCACAAAGCATTTTTAAAAAATAAAAATCAACCAAGACTCCTTGGGTCCCACTCCACTCCCCCTTTCTTCCTGCCCAAGGTGGCCCTGCCCTCTGCCTGCCCCTAAGATCCAGTGCATCACGCAGGACTTCGCCTCGGTGGTGACAACCTCTTCTCTTCCTCCTTGTCTACTCTCAAACAGCCACTACAAGCTGCCCAAGGGAGGAGGCAGGCAGCAGCGACCATGGAGAGGCAATAGGATGGTCCCTCATCACTGCCAAAGCTCAGGACAAGCCCCAGCTCATTCTCCTCCCTGAGCTCAGCAGAGGCAGCACTGGTGGGGGGGACTTTCCGGGATCAAATCAGAAGCCGGGTTGGCTTTTGTGATTCTGGGACTGTCCCTGTAAAATCGGGACACTTGGAGGATATGCTGTACATTATATGTGGTGGTTCCGACTCAATCCACCTTTGCCCGCATTGGACAACCTCTTGTAATGAACATCCACTTAGGGGAGAGGCTGCAGCTCTCTCCTTCACCAGAAGAAGAAGAAGAAGAAGAGGAGGAGGAGGAGGAGGAGTTTGGATTTGATATCCTGCTTTATCACTGCCCTAAGGAGTCTCAAAGCGGCTAACAACCTCCTTTCCCTTCCTCCCCCACAACAAACACTCTGTGAGACGAGTGGGTCTGAGAGACTTCACAGAAATTTGACTACCTCAAGGTCACCCAGCGGGGAGGAGCGGGGAGACGAACCCAGTTCATCAGATTACGAGTCCACCACTCTTAACCACTACACCACACTGGCTCTCAGGTCATCTTCTGACATTCCAGGTTCATCTTTTGACATCACCAGGTAGGGCTGGCAGAGAGCTCTGTCTGAAAAACTGGACAGCCACTTCTAGTCAGTGTTAGGATTCTTGGTCAGTGTTTGCAGTCATGAGATTGTTGTCTATCACATGACGGTGTGTGTTTTCATTCCACAGTCTGGGAAGTGACGGAGACAGGATGTTTTGATGCTATTGTGTTCTGGAATGTAGGACTATTGTCCTTTGTTTCTTTCTCTCTTTGCTGTCTGGTAAGAAAGAGGAAGGAGCTAAGGCAGAATTCTCTGAGTGTATTATATGTAAATAAACATAGATTAGTCAAGATGCTGTGCTACTGTGTTCTGTTACGCAAACTGCAAATACTCTGTGGATCCCTAAGTGTGCTGGTGCTTCTTGGTATCAGTCACTGTGATGTTCGGGCTGAAGAAAGCTTTTGAAGCTACCGAATAACCGACCAGGAGGGAGAGAACATGCCAGTTGGGCATGTGTCTCTGCCATGGTCCTACACAAGAGTAGGACGATTCTAGATGGATTAATGGTCTGACTCGATATAAGGCAGCTTTCTTTGTCCAAGCTGCTCATTCACTGCTGATTATATATATAAAAGAGTCAACCTCCATCTTGTTCTTCTGCACGATAAACAAATGACCTAAATCACCAGATACCCTATGCCTTACCTTCCACAAGCCAAAGGGTTTCCTGTCAACCCAAAGCTTCTTTTTCCCATACAGTGGTACCTTGGGTTACATACACTTCAGGTTACATACGCTTCAGGTTACAGACTCCGCTAACCCAGAAAGAGTGCTTCAGGTTAAGAACTCTGCTTCAGGATGAGAACAGAAATCGTGCTCCGGCGGCACGGCGGCAGCAGGAGGCCCCATTAGCTAAAGTGGTGCTTCAGGTTAAGAACAGTTTCAGGTTAAGAACGGACCTCTGGAATGAATCAAATACTTAACCCGAGGTACCACTGTACTGCCTTTTGAAATCTCCCTTGTTTTCAGTTGCCACAACATAGCGTATTCTTCTCCACAGACACAACCAATTCTGTTTGGGATTATTAAGTCTTCAGTAAATGTCTGACAGGATTGGGTGATGGGGGAAGGGCGGGGGACATTTGTCATCACATGAATAATGGTGAACTTTCTTTCTAAAGTATCAAATATTTTTTTAAAAAAGGAAATATATCAGTATGACCTTTGTCAGTCTAAAATGTACCCCTATTGTTGTGAATTTCCACCGCTGCCAGTCTATTGACACAGAGGGATTCTTTTCTAGGGTGGCAGATTTGCCTCAAGGATATCCTGATACCTTATAGCTATATATAACAAAGATGTAGCCACTGACATTTGAGAGGTGATGTACTCCCTTGAAATCTCAAATCTCCATTGAGGAATGCGCGAAGGATTCGATCTTTGTAAATTGCTGTATGAAATGACCCCTCATACGAATGTACAGATCGGAACACAGCTAAGCACTAGAATTTGCACTCCTGGTGGGGCTGATTTGCCGCATTCCTGTATTTTGTTTTTTTCTTTGCCACATCTGTTTAGAACTGTTGGCGTCCTCCTCTGTATTGAGGAGTTGAACGTTTCCCTGCAAGATCTGCCACAAGGTTTGTTGGATCTTGTCGTCAGGAGATGGCAGAAGGCAACGGAGCTTGGGCTGGCTCTTTCTGGTGATATTTAGGATGTGCTGGAAACTATTTTGGACATGGTGCAAGCACCATGAGGAAACACCCCTTTGTGAAGGACTTTTGACCAATCACCTTGCATTGCCATTCAGCATTGCCATGTTTGGTTCATGTGGCCTGAATGAAGGACAGTGAAAACAGAGTGGAGAAATAGCCGCCCCTATTCAGCTCATCTTCATGGAGAGTTGGCCATGAGAACCTCACCTTAGTTAAATCAGGTGATAGAGTTTGATCCAGAGATAGACACCTGCATGCTTTTTCCCAAGCCCACTGTTGCTTGCTATGCCTTGCTGCTGTTCTTTAAGGTAAAGGTACCCCTGACCGTTAGGTCTAGTCGCGGACAACTCTGGGGTTGCACGCTCATCTCGCTCTATAGGCTGAGGGAGCAGGCATTTGTCCGCAGACAGTTTTTCCAGGTCATGTGGCCAGCATGACTAAGCCGCTTCTGGTGAACCAGAGCAGTGCACGGAAACGCCATTTAGCTTCCCGCTGGAGTGGTACCTGTTTATCTACTTGCACTTTTGACATGCATTTGAACTGCTAGGTTGGCAGGAGCTGGGATGCCTGTAAATTAAGTTGTGGTCTTTACACCAAATTCACATCCCATGAGTCCCAACTCTGGAGTTGTGGGGATAATTGTACCCATCAGAACATAGCTGTCCACTGAAAACCACATTCCTCCAGATTTTGTGACCCAACACTCAGCTAGTTAAATGGTTCAAAGCTCACATTTAGATACGTATTATGAGAGAGAGAAAATGAGGATGTGATTCTGTACACAATTACATGGAAGTTAGTCCCGTTCAGTGTAAGTGGGACTTACTTCTGAGAAAATTTGCATAGGATTGCACTGCCAAATAAGTATTTTGAGAGAAACACATTTAACTATGTATTTTAAGATTTTAAATCGAAGACTAATATGGAAAGAGAATGGCATGGGATGATGGGAAGAAACATGCAAAATGTCACATACTAGAGAAAATAATATTCTCCTATCTCTGCCTTTCCCCCTCTTTTGGCATGCCAATAATCTCCATATTCATTTCTCTTTCTTCTCTCCCTCCCCACTTTTTTACATGTATAGGGACACCCTCTAAGTGTCCCTATTTTCCAGGGACATCCATGATTTACAGAAGCTGTCCCAGTTTCTGATTTGATCCCGGAATGTCTCGCTTTTCCTTAGGACCTTCCTATTTTCATTGGAGAATTGCCAGGGGTATGGAGTTATCTGACCCCCAAGCCGTCTGAAGCCAATCGTGATTAGGGAAGTTTTTTTAATGTTTAATGTTTTATTATGTTTTCATATATGTTGAAAGCCGCCCAGAGTGGCTGGGGCAACCCAGTAAGATGTGTGGGGTATATATATAGTAAAATTATAATTATGGAATGGGATGTCCTTATTTTCATCAGAGAAATGTTGGAGGGTATGCATTTTTACCACATTTGGTTATATAATCGCAAGTCATTTTGAAACATTTTTGTGGTGTGCAATGAATAAATGCAAATAATGATATTTCTTCAATTACATTGCAAGACAATGAGCCAATATTGCCTGTTTTCCTGTTCCGTTACCCACAATTCCGTATCTAAGACAAAGTAAAAATGAATGAGTCAGCGACATTTTGTAAACCATTCTGGGAGGTTGTATACCTAAAAACTGCTGCTTAAATAAATAAATCATTTTCACTGAAGAAAACTGAAGGCAATTTTGGCACATATCTCAGAACATACATAGCAGATCTCTGTCATTTATTTTCCTGTTGGGTACCATGATAATACATAGTGACAAAATTCTTTCGTCAGGAGTCCATATCTTTCCCTTGCCTCATCTCCCAAAACCCAAGCATTAAAGGAAACTCATATATGTTATACCAGCACAATGATGCATAACTTTAAAAAAAAAAATTGTATACACGTACACATATGCTCCAACCATTTTATTTTTGCTTACCTTATCAAGCTGATCTTTTATTAATTTATTTCATTTCCTCATTATCGTTTCCCGAAAGGCTGTCATTATATTCACAGGCAAAATTCCAGCCTTTTGGGGAGCACTGTGCCCTCATTCTAAATTGCTTTGTGGACTTTGGCACCAATTAATTAGTAGAATATTTTCCTCTCAGTCTCCTATTGATTTGTAGGACAATTATCCACAGAGAGGGGACAGCTTCTGCAATTCTAACTCAAATAAAATTCCTGTTCAAGTCAATGTGAATTCCCCTCTGAGGAAGGGGACGAGACCTGCTTACCTTTCCCCAGGTTAGACATTCAACATTGGTGGTGAGTGATTTGTTTTCGTGTTATAGATCTTGACCATGGTGGAGTGGCAAGGCAGCATTGTTAGAATTCCTCAAAACAGCCTTCCTCAACCTGTGGAGTACCAAGGGTCCCAATTCTCCAGGGGCAGCCCCGGATTCCATCCCAGTTTCTGATTTGATCCCAGAACTGTCCCAGTTTCCCTTTTAATTCCCCTGCATGTTTTGGAGAACAATTAGAAGGGGTGTGTGTGTGTGTGTGTGTGTAGGTGCAAAAATGGAGTCCTGTTTATACGGGAAATAAAATCCCTGCACCAAATGAAGGAAATGGTGAAGCTGGCATATTAAATTATTCCTATAATCTTGAAGGAAAAGGTCACCAATCAGGTTTAAATTCTTTATTGCCATGCTTCCGTAGCCAGCCATTTCTTAGGAAACACAAGGAGCATTGATTCCTTTCTTGTAAATGGAGCCTGACACTGTCTACTCAGAAGTAAATCCCACTGTATTCCATGGAGTTTCTTCGAAGGTAACTGTGTAAATCTGACAGTGGTGTAGTGGTTAAGAGCGGTAGATTCGTAATCTGGTGAACCGGGTTCGCGTCTCCACTCCTCCACATGCAGCTGCTGGGTGACCTTGGGCCAGTCACACTTCTTTGAAGTTTCTCAGCCCCACTCACCTCACAGGGCATTTGTTGTGGGGGAGGAAGGGAAAGGATAATGTTAGCCGCTTTGAGACTCCTTCAGGTAGTGATAAAGCAGGATATCAAATCCAAACTCTTCTTCTTCTGCAAACTAAGTCCCAATAAGATTTGGTATGTCTGGTATGCTCCTGATCACTCTCACTGTTTCTATTATTTTATTATTGTGGTTGTGGTTGTGGTTCTGCCTTTTCCCCTGACAGGGACTCAAGGACCCTATTTTCATCAGAGAAACGTTGGAGGGAAAGCTGTGGCCTTCCAGATGTTTTGGACTACAACTCCCATCATGCCTTACCGTTGACCATTCTGGTCAGGGCTGAGGGAAGCTGTGGTCCAATACATCTGGTAGACACTAGGCTTCTTTTTGCGTGTCAAGACCCCGCAGCCACCCCCTTGTTGGAAATAACTCACACAAGGACACGGATATTAGGTTTATGTTATTGGGCAAATTTTGGCCACAACCTAATTGAAATTACAGAATGTGAACGGTATTGGCTTAGGCATTGATTGGACCTGACTATATCTGACTCCTGCCTATTGTGCAGGAAGTCCAGTAAGGGCAAGCCACCAGTAGGGGGAGCCCTGTCGATGCGAACCAACTCAAGCTCCCCCTGGTGTTCCCGTCGGGGTCGTGTCAAGGCCTTAGCCCCCCAGCCAGGCTTCAGACTAGATCAACGTCCCTGGATTCCTTTAACGGAATACCCTTAAGCATGGAGGGGCAGGTGATGGCCACACCTCCCCTGCCACACACAAGGTCAAACAATGCCTAACTGCCACAAGAGCCCCAAAGGCTCGCCGCCAAATACTCTCACATCTGTAACCAAAGCCTCAGGCCCTCTGCAATGTCAGCCAGCCATATATCATTCCCCCAGTCGGAAAGGTGCACGCCATCGTTGCGAAATAAGGCCATTTTACTGCAACATTCGTTCCCCTCAAAGCAAAACAGCATATCCTTGGAGTCCACAAGGCTCCATCCCTCACTCAGCTGAAGAGCCAGCTTCTGTCTTCTTTGCTGCTACGCTGCAGTTCCTGAACTGTTTCTTCGAAGCCTCCACTCAAGCCTGTGGTGTATGTCCCAGCCTAGTTAAAAGCCACTAGGCACCTTCGTTAAAGAAATATCTAAGCATCAAGAGCCATCAAAGAAGGATAATCAGCTACCCAGAGAAACATCAGCTGATCATCAGTGCCCATTAGCAAGCAAGCAAGTTCTGCAAAAGATGGCCGTCCCCTCACTGACGGTTTCCACTTGCCATCTAGAAGTTTCTGTAATGAAAACTAACAAGTCAATTCTCTGATCTGTGCTTCCCTCGATATCTGTAGCACACCTGGAGATTAATAGCACATGGAAATAATCTGCTGTCCTTTGTAGAGAAAACTGTACAGTTGTTCTTGGGAAGAAATAATTGCTACATTGCTTATACAGCCAATGCCTGAACTTAATGGAGCATAAAGAGGGTGGTATGTATCATGAAGGCAGTGTATTATCCATTTAAACAGCTCTCAGTCTTGCACATAAATTAGATCTTTGACAAGCCTCAGAATACAGAAACCACGCAGTAATGAATTTGCATGCATGCATAATCCTAACAAAGAAATGCATCTAATGATGAACAAGGGGAGAGAAACAAACTAATAAGTAGAGGACAAAACTTGAATCTAATTATCTTCCCCGTATAGCTCTCAGTTCTCCGATACTTGTCTCCCCTTTAAATAAAGGGAAAGTATACAGTAATAGTTTTATAGGCCACAAACCATTGCATAAAAGTGAATGCCAAAATGCATATTCATATAGAATATAGATTCCTTGTGCAGTAAATGCTCACTGGCCTTTTAGTTATAACTGTGTTCCTATAATCTAATAAAAGATTTTCTGGAAGAAAGTATATTGGGGGAAAATGTCCTAGTTCAGACTTTAGCCTGGTGAGATTCTTCATGTACTGCTTAAGTGGGGGTGCCTGCCCTTATCCATTATTATTATTATTATTATTATTATTATTATTATTATTATTAATCCCAACCCATCTGACTGGGTTGCCCCAGCCACTCTGGGTGGCTTTCAACAGATATAAAAACATAATAAAATATCAAACATTCACAACTTCCTGATACTGTGGAACCTCGAGCTGTGGACATAATCTGTCCCGGAGGCACGCCCACAACTCGAAGCATTCGCATCCTGAAGCGCCACGTCTGCGCACGCACGGGCTCGATTTAGCACTTCTGCACATGTGCAAAGCACAATTTAGTGCTTCACAACACCGGCGGCTGTTACTGCTTGCAAGTAGGAGAGGGGAAACAATTTTTTTCCAATTTCAGTTCTCTGTGTATCTCATTCTTCTTAAATTTAGTTTGCCACATTTCTGCAGGAATTTGCAAATAATTGAATACGAACAATGCACAGGCTTAACATATAGAATAAGAGAACAAGAAGAACATGTGTTTGAAGAAGATTGGAAAACGTTTATTGGATGCATGGGAAATAATTGTGTACAGCTGAAAAGGCTGGCAGCATTAAGATGAATTCAGCAGTGAAAACAAGATTTGATGGATGCAATAATGGAATATTGACTGGCATAGTTTTTGTAAAATATGAGGGATTTATGATACGTAAAATGAACTATGGAAAGAGAAGAAGGAAGTAAAATGAGTATTTTAAACTGTAAAACAGAAAATTTGATTAAAAAAAATTCTCTGTGTGTAGAATTTGCAATTAAACCCTCACGAAAAGTCACCAGCATTTTAGTATGAACACTTTTTTGTATGTATTTCTGACTAATATATACATTTTTTGCAAGCACTTCCCTCTAATATAATATGTGCTTCTAAGTTACTTTCTCTAATATACATTTATTTGTTTGTCTGTCTAATTAACAACATTTGTATACTGGTTAATTGCAACAAAGCTCTAAGTAGTCAGCATGAAACTTTGTGCATATTTTCCCCCAACATATGCATTTTTTTGTCCATATTGTTTGGTTGGAAAATCTACTAAAGTCAGAGAGGCACAGATTTTCGATGATAGCTGTGTTTCAGTTCACCCATTGGTTGCAGAAGTGCAAATTAGGTATTTTGTCATTAAAATGCAAATAAAAATCCCTCTCCATCCCTAGTTGCACTGGAAAACAAAGCATAAACCTATGCATGTTTACTCAGAAACAAGCCCTACTGTGATTAATGTAGCTTCTTTATAACCTTAAAGTGATATAGCAGTGTACACGAGAGGCTTAAAAGTCCAGCAGTGAATAACAATTATTCTGTTAGTTAATTTGTGGTTCGGTGTGGTCAGCAACCAAGAAATCCCTTGCCCCTCTGTGTAAAGTATCACGATGAAATTTTAATGGAATTCTGTATCCATAGCTGAATCCTGGATTGCTCTCTCTGTATGTCAGTTTGATTCCAGACTCATCATGGACATATCATGATGCAATATTCAGCTCTTTTCTTGTCTTGCTTAAGAAACCACAGGAGTTCCAATTAAATGGGTATCTAAAGAAGAAAGTAAGAACCACCCTTTCCAAGCACCCTTAGGAGACACTGGCCCATTGCACTGAAAATTCAGAAACAATAAGCCTGACAAAAGCAAAAGAGAGCAAAGAGTATGTTTTCTAGCACATCACATATTTCCCAGTGTCCTTCCAACCAGCATCCTCCAGCACCTACCTAATGAATACAGTGGTACCTTGGTTCTCAAACTTAATCTGTTCTGGAAGTCTGTTCCCAAACCAAAGCGTTCCAAAACCAAGGCGTGCTTTCCCATAGAAAGTAATGCAAAATGGATTAATATGTTCCAGACTTTTAAAAACAACCCCTCAAACAGCATTTTAACATGAATTCTACTATCTAACGAGACCACTGATCCATAAAATGAAAGCAATAAACAATGTACCGCAGTCACACAATCAATCAGTAGCTGAACTGGGTGCCACACAGTCACAAAAACAAAACAAAAATGCAAAATAAATAGCAAAAACAGACAGACCCCAGCGTAACACTCAAAATGGAAGCGTAACACTCAAAACTGAGCATGTTCAGCTTCCCCAAAAAGTTCGCAAACCAGAACACTTACTTCCAGGTTTGCAGTATTTGGGTTCCAAGTTGTTTGAGTACCAAGATGTTTGAGAACCAAGGTACCACTGTATTCATGATTTTTCTTCCTCATGTCAACTTTTGGGGCACTTTTCAGCTGATAGAGACTGAAGCAGAGGGAACTTAGGTGGCTGGGAGGGAACATTGGTCAGTGTTAGGAATGGCGGATTACCAAATAGGCAGGGTAGGCACAAGCCCCATGTCTTTTAGGGGTCCCATGACAAAGGGTTAAAATAATGTTGATTTGATCTCAAAGGTAAATTACAAAAAAAAAAAGTATTAGGAGATAATTTGCAAAGCCCCCGCCCCCAAGATTTCGACTGCCATGGGGCCTCTACAGGGGTTTAATCCAGCACGGTTGAAACCAATGCTACAGTAAGAAGGCCCCAAGGGATGACTGAAGAAACTTTATGTGTCCCCCAAGTTTGTGTATCCCCTTGCAGATATTTGCACAATGCTGCCTCCTTTCCATATTCATCTCCCTCCACCCCGGCCCTAGGGCAAGTGGGATATTGATGGTTGCAGACTTTATAAAATGCTACCACAAGAGACCCCAGATGCTATCTGATGGTGCCAATGTGGTGTAGTGGTTAAGAGCAGTAAACTCGTAATCTGGTGAACCAGGTTCGCGTCTCCGCTCCTCCACATGCAGCTGCTGGGTGACCTTGGGCTAGTCACACTTCTTTGAAGTCTCTCAGCCCCACTCACCTCACAGAGTGTTTGTTGTGGGGGAGGAAGGGAAAGGAGAATGTTAGCCGCTTTGAGACTCCTTAGGGTCTCCTTAAAGCGGGATATCAAATCCAAACTCCCCTTCTTCTTCTTCTTCTTCTTCTTCTTCTTCTTCTTCTTCTTCTTCTTCTTCTTCTTCTGTGGGTTAAACCACAGAGCCTAGGACTTGCTGATCAGAAGGTTGGTGATTCGAATCCCTGTGATGGGGTGAGCTCCCATTGCTCGGTCCCTGCTCCTGCCAACCTAGCAGTTTGAAAGCGAGTCCAAGTAGAAAAATAGGTACCACTCTGGCGGGAAGGTAAACAGCGTTTCCGTGTGCTGCTCTGGTTCACCAAAAGTGGCTTAGTCCTGCTGGCCACATGACCCAGAAGCTGTACGCTGACTCCCTCGGCCAATAAAGTGAGATGAGCGCCGCAACCCCAGAGTTGTCCGTGACTGGACCTAATGGTCAGGGGTCCCTTTAGCTTTACCCTTACAGCATGTTTAGCTTATACGTAAATCCAGCACTGAAAATGGAACAGAAACACTAGCATTAAAATCTGGAAGACTAATGCAATGTTCCTCATGTCTGAATACACCCTTGAACTTGTATCCTGCACAGTGTGTTGTTCTGCCCTAAAATTCTTACGGATCAGTCTGGATGTATATGAGTACAAGCCCTATTCCTTTTAATGGGATCAGAATCAGCGAAGAATCTCTTCCCCTGTTTACCCCCCCCACACACACACGCAAACACACCTTCTGCATTTCAAAGCAGCTCCGTGGGATGAAACACAAGGAGGAGGCGAGGTTTTAAATCGACAAGAGTTTCTGGTATAGAAAATTGTGAGTAAAACAGACGCCACAATGCCATCTCCTTAATTTGAACGCAGAGGTTCTGAGCAGTTCAAGCAGCTAATAAAGAGGCAAGAAAGAAATACAATTTGCAGCTATTTTGGAGGAGGAGGGGCTGGGGGGTGGAGAGAGAGAAAGGACCTTTTACAAATAGCTCTGGGTTTATATCTAGCCAAGCAAGTAGGAAGGCAGCGGCAGATAATAATGTGATTACTTTGGTAATGATATGCATTAGATACATTATGGGAAACAATAATACTCCCCACTGAATGCAGTCAATCCAGTTATTGATTTTTCTTAATGGTAAAAGCGCTATTCCAAAACCAGAAAGAGATATCCTTTATTTATTCTCCTTCCCTTGCGAGCCTCATCTTCACAGACCCTTTGATGCAGAGTACTATGCAGAGATAATGGAGTAATGTATATCTAATCTGACACCTACTGGGCCAGGCTAATGTCTCAGATAAAAACTGCTTGGATTGCTGTTGCTATTGAAAACAGAATCTATGAAAAATAAAGCAAGAAGAAGAAAGAAAGAAAGGAAAGGAAAGGAATTCTGCTAAAAGGCTGAACTTTGCTTTTGCTTCCTCCTGGAGTTTCTTTGGTGTTTTCTGTTTTGATTTTCTTATATAATTTAATCCTAATCTATGCCCGTTTCTTCTCTTGGAATCCGTTCAGCCAACTCCTGCCTGACTGATGGGATGCTCAGCTAGAGCCCTCTCCACTTTCTCCAACACAAATAAATGTGTAGAGGGTTGCTCCTGGATGTTACTAAAAGTACCCTTTCCTTTAAATACGTAGCCCCTTCCCCCACTTTGTTGTTGTTGCTGTTGCTGCTGCTGTTATTTCGATTAATATACCACCCTTTATCAGGGTGGTGTATGACATGACAAACACATTACAAAACATCAGTGATGAAAATATAATAAAAACATAGTAAAAAGCCTTCTGAAGGACAGCCTAATACAGTGGTACCTCAGGTTACATAAGCTTCAGGTTACAGACCCGACTATTACCTCAGGTTAAGAACTTTGCTTCAGGATGAGAACAGAAATTGTGTGGCAGCGGTGCGGCAGCAGTGGGAGGCCCCATTAGCTAAAGTGGTGCTTCAGGTTAAGAACAGTTTCAGGTTAAGAACAGACCTCCGGAATGAATTAAGTACGTAAACAGAGGTACCACTGTAGTAAAATAATCATAATCCTCTCCCCCACATTTGATAGTTTCCCCCAAAGAAGCCTGGGAACTATAGTTTGTTAAGGATGCTGGCAGTAGTTAGGAGATCTCTGTTCCCCTCATGGAACGACATTTGCGGGACCAGGTGCAGGCAGCACATGGTTGTAGAGGGCTGAAGAGAGGAGATAAATATTGTGCAACAATCTCGGGTTCAGTTAGGCCACAACTTTTATTGATTACAAATGTAATATGTCTTTGGCCAATCCGCTTGGTATGCACCCTGAATCAGCCCGTCTACCTAGTGGCCGATTATTTAGCTGGGTCAACTCTTGGTCACCCCTTGATGTGCATCAAATAGGGCATCCCCCAGATTTGCCATTTTGGGAGGGTGTTCTGGGCACCTAGACTAATACCCCCTCCTGGACCCCTTCAATGGGGTACCCATTTTTTGTACAGGTAGATTAAGGATCCCACCCAGTGCCTTATCCACCAATAAAGTGATGAAGAAAATAGGCAAAACCCTCCAGACAGGGAAACTGTCAGGCTTTGGGGAATTGGTTTCCTCCCCCAGCAGTAAACAAAAGATCAAACGAAATGAATGTCTTACCAGTTAGACGCTTTAAGAGCCAGTGTGGTGTAGTGGTTAAGAGCGGTAGACTCGTAATCTGGTGAACCGGGTTTGCGTCTCCGCTCCTCCACATGCAGCTGCTGGGTGACCTTGGGCTAGTCACACTTCTCTGAAGTTTCTCAGCCCCACTCACCTCACAGAGTGTTTGTTGTGGGGGAGGAAGGGAAAGGAGAATGTTAGCCGCTTTGAGACTCCTTGGGGTAGTGATAAAGCGGGATATCAAATCCAAACTCTTCGTCTTCTCTTCTTTAACAATCACAGTGCGAGAACAAAGAACACATCTCCTAGAAATGGCAGTGCTCCCAATTAAGGATTACACCCCCTTCTGTCCCTATTAATCTATGTCACTCCTAAACCTTGTAATCTGAGTTTGTAACATCTGTGCTTTCTGTTCTGAGACTTTCTGAGCTCTTTGAGACTTTGGGGAGATCAGAGGAATGCTGTCTGATGACTGTGAATGAGTTAACCCTCTCTCTTCCAGTGTTCCCCATCCAGTATTTCCCAGCTTCTGCCCTCTGCAAACCACTGTTCCAAATCTATACTGTCCTCCTGCTCCTGGGAAGATTCAGGAGCAGGGGAAGGGGGTGGTTCCCACCATTCCTCCTCAGTGCAGCCTTCCTCAGCATGGTCCCTGACAGACAATTTGTCTGTAGGGGGGCGGGAATTCTCCCTGGCCCCAAAGCTTGGTAGCAGAGGGAGTGAGTGTGGGGGATCCAACTCTGACTGAGCTGGGTGGCTCAGGCATCATCATCATCATTATTTTATTATTTATTGAATTTATATACCGCCCTATACCCAGACGTCTCAGGGCGGTTCACAGAACAAAAGCAAAATATAAAACTACAAAATATATCATCAAAATAAAAACAACAACCCAATACCGCCCCCAAACCCCACATCTTAAAAAGGCGCAGGACGTCAATCAAATCAGCTAAAGCACAATTTTTTGCAAGCAATTTCCTCTTGTCTTTTATATTATTTATTATTATTATTTATTGAATTTATATACCGCCCTATACCCAGAGGTCTCAGGGCAGTTCACAAAAAAGATCACAATGTATAAAATTAAAATAAAAAGAATAATCCAATAATACACCGCAATTGACCGCTATTTTATCTAGTTCTTTTCTCCTGATCTTCTTAGCTGCCAACGCATATAGCGCTACTTTATAAGTTAGGAAGTCATCAGTATTATGGATAATATGGAGAGTTATAATACATGGATATTGAAATAATATGCAGTCAAAGTTGCTGATACTAGACCCATGGAGGGGATGGTGGGAAGTCAGGAGTTTCAGAGAAATCTCACTATATGGTTATGTAGTTAGTATTGTTATAATCTTCTGTTTTATAAAATCAAATAAAAATTCTTTCAACCCCCCCCCCCCAAATAGTCAGTCCCTATTCCTGGAAAACTCTGGAAAGGCTGCACCCATTTGTTTGATTGATATCTGGCTGCAGATACTTGACTGCTGACTAAATGAACATGACTGGGATGGAGGTCTTACTATAACCAGGGCCTGTCTTACTATAACAAGCAAGACAAAATTTCTGCAGCCTAATTTACACAAGTATTTCAAACCCTCCAACATTTCTTCAATGAAAATAGTGGTGTCTTATATAATAATAATAATAATAATAATAATAATAATAATAATAATACTTTTATTCTTTATACCCCGCCCATCTGACTAGGTTGCCCCAGCCTCTCTGCATGGCTTCCAATGTATATAAAAACATAATAAAATGTTAAACATTAAAAAACTTCCCTATACAGGACTGTCTTCAGAGGTCTTCTAAAGATTTTCTAGTTACTTATCTCCTTGGCTTGGGGGTTGCATAACTCTATACCCTCCAACATTCTCTGATGAAAATAGGGACGTCCTAAGGAAAAGTAGGACATTCCAAGGTCAAATCAGAAACTTGGACGGCTTTTGTTAATCCAGTTCTGTAAATTCCTGAAAATCGGGAAACTTTGAAGGTCTAATATTTTCATATAATAATAGGCATTGCTGTATGTATGTTTACATGCTGGATACTTTACGAAATGTAGAGTGCATTTGTTTGCAATATGCGAATAGTCTGTATCTAATGATGCCTATAACATGTGCGAGGTTTGCTCGTCTTTTTAGCAGAACTGTCAAAAACAAATGCGGTTCTCGTAGAGATAAAAGAGGGAGATGTGTTTTTTAAAAAAGTATTTGTGTGCATGCGGATAAGCTCAATGCCAACATTTTCAGAGATTTCCATCACTGTTCTGAGGTTCCTGAAACTTCCAGAGCGGCTTTTCAGGGGGCACAGGGGAGTGTGAGGCAAAAATCACTTCTGTGTTCTTCCAGTGAGAGCATCCGATGTGCGGAGTGCCACTCATCTCTGAATTGAAGTCTGAATAGGAGGCTGTGTGTGCCAGATTCGAGGACAACCATTTTGACACCCTGTGTCAGTGAGGGACGGAGTCAAGAAGTCGGGCGCCAGAGCATCTTTCTCTATCTGAGTTTTCAACAAGCTGTCAAAACAGCCACTCATGGGGACTTTTTCTTCATTAGTCCTTTCAATCGACAGCTTGTCGTCCTCTGTTCAGCCGCAATAGCTGGACTACTTAAACAACCAGAGATTCTAACAGTTTGATTCTTTCCTTTTGTTTTTCAACTTTCCATTAATTGATTTGTGCATGTGGTGTTTTGGTTTTTTTATTTAAAAAAGAAGTTTCGTTCTCTCTTCTATCTACTGTAAAAATAAAGCAGCCTCTGTCGTCTGAATAATTAAAGGAGAAGAACAGAGCGAAGTCAAAAGCCTCTTATATGACTGATTGCATACATCAGTAAAATCAAGCAAAGCATTTGTAGCAGCTATTTGAGCTACACCTAATTTTCACTGTGTTCCATTTCCTCCCTGCCACCGAATGCATAAAAGGAAAATTCAAGCTTACTGTTTCTTGCCACAAAAACGCTCTCTGTGTTAACTTTCACATGAAAGCTAAAAGCGCAAATTCCACCCCCCTCCACTCCTCCTAGCAAACCTTTGATCAGCTTTAGACCTCATAAATACAACCATTGATTCCCCTGATATTATATTATGCACTATATAAACTATATATTTAACTAAGGTTTCTGCCACAGTACAAAGAATATGGGGAAGTCTGAAATTCCTAGCTTCTTCTTCTCCTACTCAAGAGCTGCCCAACATGAAGAACTGTTTCTTAGAAACACCACTGGTGCAAAATATAGGAAGAGGGGGCAAAGTTGAAGGTACTCTGAGTGCATTGCATAAAAGGAGGAGGATTTCAAGACAGGGAAGCCCACACCATAGATTTAAATCACTCTTAGACCATTTTTAACAGACTCGCTCTTCTCTGGTACAATGATGCTTCTTGGCTCTGCAGGCAGAGGTTCTCAGATGGTAGATGGCAGACTTTGAAGTTTAACTCTGTACATTCTGCACATGTGCTCGCCCAATGTGCTGGAGCCCCTCTCCTCTAGTGCGCCATCTCAAAACGGCAGCACCACTGTGACACTGCAAAGACGAGTCTGCTGTTGGCAGGTCTGGCTGCCAAAATGTTTATCTAGCGGTGCCAGTTTAATTTCCCCTCACAATTTGATCTGAAAAGCAAAACCAAAAAAGCACAGAGGAAACCCCTCATTAAAATAACAGATATCTTATCAATATTAACATGGTGCATACACAGTGCTAAATGATTCATCCAAATGGCCTCGATGACATCCAAAAAATGCGACAAAAACTAGACGTTTAAGTAAACAAGAGAGTTGCTTCCACAGAGCATGTTAAGAACAAATGCATCACGAATTCAGTTGATCATCCATTTTAAATAGCTGGTGCTCATTTGCGATAACAATTGAGTCCTACTTCTATTATCAGTCCAGCAGAACCTTCAGAGGTATCAGTTCCTTAGCTGAGTTTAAGGAAAGGAGACGTTTTGTTCTCCTTAATGAAGAATTAAGACGCAGATGGAGTTCAACTACGTTTCACTCTGCCAGCGTGATGCTGACACAAACCCCCTACACTCAGGGCCGTCTTACCCATAGAGGCTAGTGGCGCAGGGCGCCAGGGCGCCAAGTTGTGGAGGGCGCCAGGGAAGAGGCAGAGGCTGAACGCAGCACCTCCTGGCATCAGCACGCCGCCCTCACCTGCTTCTGCCATGCCATGCCAAAGCAGCGCTGTGCTCAGAGCCTCCGTCTGCCATGGTCACTGTGGCACGAAGCGGCCAGCTGAGCCGGGAAATGCCACGTCCCGCCTCCGCCTCTTCCCCACTAGAGGAGCCACCCTCCAGCTGCTGGCCACCTCCTCCAGCCCCGCCGGCAGTGCCGTCCTCCCTAAAAAACTCTGGGAAATCGGCAGAGGGGAGCGCCAGAGGGAGCTTTGCACCACGGCGCCAGAGATGCTTAAGACGGCCCTGCCTACACTAATAATATCCAACAGGATGAAAGAACAATTC
Organism: Podarcis raffonei; assembly: GCF_027172205.1. Classification (NCBI taxonomy): domain Eukaryota; kingdom Metazoa; phylum Chordata; class Lepidosauria; order Squamata; family Lacertidae; genus Podarcis; species Podarcis raffonei. Next base: position 24,290,236 of record NC_070618.1, read on the forward strand.
CCCATCTCTCTCTCTCTCCCTCTCCACCCTTTCCCCCGAAATGCAAGATGTCTATGACAGAAGTGTCTCTCACTAAATGAAACAATCTGTGAAAAAGACTAGGGATTGAAAGGGGAGACAAAAGATGTGCTTTCCCCTCTTTCTTTGTTTGTTTTGTAACACAAAAAACTTTAATAAAAACTATGTTTTACTCAGAGTACAGCCACTGAAAGTAATGAATTTGTTGACTATGTTAGGCCCATTAATTTCAGTGTGTCTACTCTGAGTAAACTTAGTTGAACACCACCCCAAAGCCTCTGACTAAAACCCAAAGAACACTATCGGTAGAATAGTGGGTAGGTTCCGTTAGAGAGACAGAACTACCATATGCATTTGTTGGTGGTTCAATAGGGTCCTGGCAAATTTTTTAATGTGCTTAGATTGCATCCTGCACATAAGGTCTAAAGTGTCATTGTATTATGCTGCTGGTACAAAAGGACTGGATTCCATTTTAATGAGAAAATTCTTCAGTTGTGCAGCAAAAGAAAAAGCCCACAACAGAGCAAACATAACGGCTTGATGCCAAGTGCATTTGGGCAAACGTGGTGATATTTTGATTTCTGGCTTCCTTGAATTTTGGCAGATTGCACACATCTAGAAAGGCCAGCAAACAGATTCAGTCTGAGACTCTTTGTATTCAACATTCTCTGTATTCAACATTCCTGCTGAGCATCCATGCACCATTACTTAATGCGCACAGTTCATCTATTTTAATAATAATAATAATGTATGTGCTTGTGGGAGGGGGTGGGTTATTTGTTTTTGTTTTATTATGTATTTTGTGTTTCCATTTTGTATTTTTATGTTGTGCACTGCCCTGTGATCTTTGGATGAATGATGACTAATCATCATCATCATCAATAAAAATAATAAACCCAGGACCAACTGCAGATTGCTAGACTTCAGTGTGTGACATAGGGTCAGCCGGCAGAACAGAAGACAGGGCAGAAGAACGCTCCGCATTCCTCTCCATTTCCAGTTTCAGGTTTTTTTTTAATTCTTCATTTTCTCTTCCATTGCTTCCAATGTAGTCATACTTCCAGCAGGGGGAGGAGAGAGAAAAAGGAGAAGCTTAGACATGTTGAGATACACATCCAAATTCCCCCATGGTTTGGGGAAAATGGAAGTGCCTATGATTCTTTGGGTCCTGGCTGGTTCTTGGCAGTCCCCAAAATGCCCTCAGTTTGGCCCGTCTGATGATGAAGCTCCAACATCCATTCGGCCAGGGAGCTAGAGGAGCTATTGTCCTCAGAAAGGGAGGCTACGACATTGGAACCCCTCTGCTTCCCCTCTCCCACTCAGTTATTGGCAGTGACTTCCTGTCAGGAGCTCGGCCTACACTTGAGTAGGACCCTGGCAGAGACACATGCCCGACTGGCATGTTCTCTCCCTCCTGGTCGATTATTTGGGAGCTTCAAAAGCTTTCTTCAGCCCAAACAGCGACCGATGCCAACCAACACCGGCATACTTAGGGATCCGCAGAGTCTTCACAGCTTGCATAACAGACCTCAGCAACTCAGCATCTTGGCTAATCTACTTTATTTACATATAAACACACATGGAGCACTGCAACATGGCTCCTTCTCTTTCTAGCATCGGACAGCAAAGAGAAAAAGAACAACTTCCCACTTCACGGAACACAGTAACACAAACATCCTGTCTCCATCACTTCCCACTCTGTGGAGTCAAAACATACACCATCATGTGATAGACAACAATCCCATGACTGCAATCATGGAGCAGGAATTCTAACACTTCCATGTTGGAGAGCCAGGTAAGCAATGATGCCTCATGCCACTCCATCTTGCTGGCCACTATACCATGGCATGCTGGACCTTTGTTTATTATTCCACCCATGTTTTTAATTGGGGGGGGGGGACCACATACACCCAAAACCTCTACATGTACAGGGATTCCCAACCAATGATGTCAGTTGCCCATGTAACCTGCTTGCTTGCATAAAAGCCAAGAGACCACCAAGCACTGTTAAATTAGTTTTTTGCCAGCTCCATATTAAAAGAGAGTATCCTCAGGTGACAGCAGCCGCTGCTGACAGAACGAACCTGTTTATATTAAAATCGGTGCTGATTGTGCTTGTTGGACAAAAGGCAGGCAGGCAGACCAGCACCGGACTGGATTTAAATGTTTCATGTTGAACACGCCAGCATTTTTCAATCAAAACACATTTCGCCTTCGTAAAATCAGATGCTCCGAGACAAGCAGCCCTTTCTTTGTTCGGGATAAATGTCTTCCATTCCCTGAGTTATGAGCCTTTGTTTTGAAGATTACAGAGACAAAATATGCTCAGAGCAGCATTGTTTTAATACCCATGGTAGTCAATAATGAACTTTAGATGAGTTATATGTTGCTGTCCTCCTACTCTTCTTCCTCAGTTTACTGCAGGTTTCCTTTGTTCACTTTAATACCTGGTATCATGAAATCAAACTTTCCAAAACTAGTCCCAGCAAAAGTTGCTTCCATCAGCCCAGCAAACCTGGCCAATGCTCAAAGGCAATGGGAGTTATAATCGAAGAACATCTAGAGGGAGCCATGTTGGAGATACTGTGTTTTGTATTTAATAGTACTTTATATTAAATAATATTTTGTGCAGTCAGGTAGCTCAAATGTACACGATACAGGCTCTGATTTGTTGTTGTTATAACAAATTTAAAATACAGTACAGTGGACGCTCAGGTTGTGAATGTAATCCGTGTGGGATGCGATTTGGCGCTTCTGCGCATGCGCGACCGCCGGAAGCCGGAAGTAACCTGTTCCGGTACTTCCAGGTTTCGGTGGCCTGTAACCTGAAAAAACGCAACCTGAAGCATCTGTAACCTGAGGTATGACTGTACTACAATCAGTTAAAACAAATTACAGTCAAGAGAATAGGAGGGTCCTGTAATACATGGTTGGAATTCAGTGTCACATGAATATGATTGTCTCATCAGTGCAAATATTTCTGCATGCCAGAAGGAACCATCTCACTTTTTCTCCTCCTCCCTGACCCTATCCTGTGGCTTCTTTCAACCCGCCCCCCCCCCAGGGCAGAGCTTTCCAAACTTTTCAAGTTGGTGACACACTTTTTGGACATGCATCATTTTGCGACACAGTAATTCAGTTTTAAGGAACCTAGCAGTTCAAAAGCACATCAAAGTGCAAGTAGATAAATAGGTACCGCTCTGGTGGGAAGGTAAATGGCGTTTCTGTGCGCTGCTCTGGTTTCACCAGAAGCGGCTTAGTCATGCTGGCCACATGACCCGGAAAAACTGTCTGCGGACAAACAGTGGCTCCCTTGGCCAGTAAAGCGAGATGAGCACCACAACCCCAGAGTCGTTTGCAACTGGACTTAACTGTCAGGGGTCCTTTACCTTTAATTCAGTTTTACTAGCAAACCAGAGGTTTTCAAACTCAGGACACAAGGGAGAAATGTGCTAAGAGGAAGGCATGCTTGGCAAACCCTCACTGTGATCAACTCTTGCCCGAAACCTATGTCCCCACTGTGGAAGGACATGTGGATCCAGAATTGTCCTCCACAGTCACTTACGGACTCACTATTAAAACCATTTTTATGGAATACAATCTTGCTGGGCTATGAGTGATCGCCAAAGAAGAAGAAGAAGACACCTCCAGCCTCAGCATGGGGAGCGTTCATGCGACACACCTACACACTGCAGCCGACACACTAACATGTTGTGACACACAGTTTGGAAAGCTCTGCTCCACGTAGTATTTGGGGGATACACAGGGAGAGAGGAGAGAGGAGGGGAAAGGCCTGCTGCTTTAGCAGGAGTCCTTGTGCTAACTTTTGCAAACACACCCTGTTAGCTGAAACTGGTTCTATAACCTGGTGTCAAAAGTGAGGGGTCCATGCAAGCAGATCTATGTTGGAGCTACAACTACACTAACCATTTGTGTACAAGCCATTTTCTAGCCAGCAAGGCGATGTTTAAGCAAAAGACAGCTGCTGCGTTCCCATCACCCTGCCTTCTTCAGACAGCTGTATTTTAATTTGTTGCCTTGTATCAGTTGATCAGCATTAATTTTCCTGAATGCCCTGTGGCAAGCGAGCGATGGGCAGTCTCAACATCTGCCCCCTAAAGTAAGCAAGGTCTGTTGGCAACAGGGGCCAAGTTCTCTGCACCTCTTTTGTCTCCAGGCTGGCGAAAGGATGGTGATGGGGGAATTAGCATCCCTCAGTCGGCCAGATTTGGCCCAGGGGCTTCCTCTTACTGATTCCTATCCAAGACAGACTTTAGTTGTAAATTGTAGTTGAAAACTGTAGTTTCAATGGCTCATCCAACCGCATGAAATATACGCAACTTGGGAGAAGTTAAATGAAATATTAATTTTGACATACATAACAATGTTGCTGTTGCCAGTTCACATATCCATTCACCCCACAACTCCTTTCACCTAATCCTAATTTATTCCATAGAACTCCCAAGCAGCTGCCTTCTGAATTCATCTGATCCAGTAAATGCTGGTTCTCCTTTTTCCATTCCAACTCTTAGTTATGATTCATTGAGCAGTGTGACATTGTGCTTTGCCTGCTTTTTTCTTCCTTCCTGGTCGCATCTCCTCCCACAGCAATAAAATTGCTCCCAGCAGCAAGAACACAGAGTTTCAGAAAACAATGTCACTGTGACACCAAAATACCCAGCTGGGATTTGAACTTGCTGCACCAAAATGCAAAGAGGAGGGAAGAGGTGAAGGGTCAAAAGATGAACTTGGCAGCCTGGGATGAGATTCAACGCATCTCCTGTAATTAACGCTTTGGTGGCCGACTTCATTTGTTTGCTGCTCAATAGAGGAGCGTGGAATGCACCCACTCTGACAAAATGAAGGGATTTACCATTTACACATGAAAGGCCTTTTTGCTTTTCAAAGCTCTTGGGACTCAACAAGGCAGACACTGGCACTCTGCATATGTGGTACAGTTAGGAGCTTAGATCTTTGCTCCCATGCTGTGTTCTGACAGACCCCCCTCAAGTCTGAATCCTTCCTCACCCTGCCACCTGCAAAGGGTGCACAGGCCTGGTTTGATTTTGCTTCTCCCCCCCCCCCCAAAACACACCCTGTTTTCTGGAATGCTGCATTTAACTGAGTCTCAAATCTGAAAGCTGCCAACTGATCGGCTCCCGAGCTGAGATTAAGAAAAGGCAGTCCGGTTTAACCACTGCATGGCCTGAGGTGAGCTTTTGTCGATGAGAAATTCAAGGCTGAGGTGTTGTCTCTCTGCAGCAGTTTTTCCCCTTTTCTTTTTAAGAGACAAAGCATTCTATGTATTACTACATCAAGAGATTTATGTCACTGATGGGTTGTTCATAATGGGTTTGTAGTGTTGCCGAGCTGATAAAAGGACAGCAACCATATCCCAGTTAATAGAGTTATTAACTAGAGCTAAATCGGTCCCCTAATCTGAAAGCAGTTGGAAATAGCACTGAAATACTTTGGCTTCCCACTTAGAGGCCCTTCGTAGGCTTACTCAGCTGCAACAGCTAAATACAACTCCAACACAACAAAATACACTATATAGATCTGAGGAGAATATAGATGCTCCTCAGCTATCCAAAATACATGCATGCATTCAGTATTATGGGCAGGGACTATGGTCAATCTCAAGGGTCAAGCACACAAAATACATTGTTGTGGCCCCAAATTTAGTCTCGCAATTTTAGTATTCAGGAGAGAGCAGGATCCGATCCTGGGACCTCGAAGAGCAGCTTTCAATCAGAGCAGACATTATGAGGGAGACAAGTGGTCCTGTTCACTATGTAAAATAGCTTATCTCTGCAATAAATCACAGTGAAGATTTGTTTATTTTATTTCACTTGTTTCAATCATTTCTATACCGCTACACATTTTCAAAGGAATCTCCACATGGGTTACAACAGTGTGCCCTAAATGATAAAACCGAACATTGCAAAATGGCAGAATGTAGCATTACAAATGAGAATCAGATACAAACACAGTAATGAGTTATATTGTTGAAATTATTTGGGCTTCGACCTAAATACCTGAAGGATCTCTCTGCATGCTGCCTTGGCCCCTGAGAGCTCCAGCAAGGGCACTCCTCATGGTCCTGCCATTGGAAAATACCTGCTGAACCGGGACCCAAGATAAGGCCTTTTGTGCTGTAGCACCTTGTGTTACATGTGTGCAAAGTGCATACCTTGGTATGTATGGTATGTTTTGTTCGTTTAATTGCTTCTTTTGCTTCGGCTGCACTGTGCATATAAAGGAAAACCATGCATACCACTTTAAACCCAGCGGCATGTGGTCAATGGACCAGGAAGACTAGGCTAGTCCCCCTAAATATTCTTGGTAAATTAGAGTATTCAAGTGTGTACCTTTTACTCCAACCCGTTCCGTTTACATTCATTTCTGTATTGTGATGTTTATTACTCTGAAGTCAGAGACCTAGCTCCTCCTTCCCAAAGCCAGGGAAGCTTCTTCCCAGCTTAAAAAAGGTAAAGGGACCCCTGACCATTAGGTCCAGTCGTGACCGACTCTGGGGTTGCGGCGCTCATCTCGCTTTATTGGCTGAGGGAGCCGGCGTACAGCTTCTGGATCATGTGGCCAGCATGACTAAGCCGCTTCTGTCAAACCAGAGCAGTACACCGAAACGCTGTTTATCTTCCCGCCAGAGCGGTACCTATTTATCTACTTGAACTTTGATGTGCTTTTGAACTGCTGGGTTGGCAGGAGCTGGGACTGAGCAACGGGATATTCGAACCGCTGACCTTCTGATCGGTAAGTCCTAGGCTCTGTGGTTTAACCCACAGCGCCACCCGAGTCCCTGGCATTCCCAGCTTAGCGAGGGAGATATGATGCTCTGACGGGGTCCCAAAGTCTGCCCAGCTTTGGGAAGGAGGCAGCAGGGTATCAGCATCCTGTCAGAGGGCCTGACACCTTCTTCCTAAAGCCCAGGAAACTTCTGCCCAGCTTAGGGAGAGAGGGGCAATGTTCACACAGGTGACATCGTGCACCCCCCATCGCCCTTGCAAGTGGGCACCTCTGGCCCTAACTGTTCCCTTATGAAAAATTTCACTGCATGGCATGGTTTAAGGTAAAGGTAAAGGGACCCCTGACCATTAGGTCCAGTCGTGACTGACTCTGGGGTTGCGGTGCTCATCTCGCTCTATGGGCCAAGGGAGCCGGCGTTTGTCCGCAGACAGCTGTGGCCAGCATGACTAAGCCGCTTCTGGCGAAACCAGAGCAGCGCACGGAAACGCCGTTTACCTTCCCGCCGGAGCGGTACCTATTTATCTACTTGAACTTTGATGTGCTTTTGAACTGCTAGGTTGGCAGGAGCTTGGACCGAGCAACGGGAGCTCACTCCGTCACAGGGACTCAAACTGCTGACCTTCTGATCGGCAAGTCCTAGGCTCTGTGGTTTAACCCACAGCGCCACCTGCAACCACCTGCATGGTTTAAACCCCCCAAAATCCTGGGAACTGTAGTTTGTTAAGGGTCCTGAGAGTTATTAGCAGACCCTCTATTCCCTTTACATCATTCCATGCGAAGAGGGTTTTTTTTGTTAAACCTCTCTGAAACTTTATTCCTGAGAGGAGAATAGGAGTCTCCTCACAACTCTTAGGACCCTCAGAGAATGCTTTAAATGTGTGGGGCATGCAAAGCTTTTGCTGCACTTCTAAGCCACCATTCATTAAAATGAATCCCAGGGTGGTTTGCAAAACAAATCAATCCAATAGATTCTCAAGTTGATAAAATAAAATGCACTGAGACGATGAGTGTTTTTTTGTTTCTTGTTTCTAAAGAAGACCTGTTTTAAGTTGTTTGGTCACTGCTCTGTTGTTTTGTTTTGGTTTTTTTAAAGCGTTTATTAATTTTCCAATAAGAACATCCAATTAACATATCAAATCCAATCCAATAAAAATAAAAAAACTAAAATAAAAAAGTCCAATTGTCTTCCAAATTGTAATACCGTAAATTTCGCTCCATAACACGCAGATTTTTCCTCCTAGAAAGTAAGGGGAAATGTCTGTGCGTGTTATGGAGCGAATGCCTACAGATGGTGGGGGAATCTGCTGCAGTTGTGAGCAGTCCGTGGCTCGCTTTGAAACAGCAAAGCGGGTGTAAGCGGCTCCTGTCAGCTAGCGGAGCCAGGGAGGAGGGAGAGAAGCAGAGCGGGGTTGGCTGCTTTAAAACAACCCCGTCCTCTATGTTCCTCTCTCCTCCCCACTGAGCTGCTAAGTAGCAGCAAAGCTTTTCAGCCAGCCTAGCCGGGAGGAAGGAGAGAAGCAGAGCGGGGTTGGCTGCTTTAAAACAACCCCGTGCTCTCTGTCCCTGCCTGCAGTTTTTTGCTGTCCGATTTTGGATTAGCCATTGTAGGGGCTGTGTGTGTGTGTGCTTGAGCTATCGTTCTCCTCCTCCTGCTTCCCGTTCACTCTCCCTGCGCCCCTGCACTCTCCCTCCGACTTTAGAATTGACACTCTGTGTGTCTGTGTGTGTGTGTGAGGGCTCCTTCTCCTTCTCTTTGCTTCCGTTCACTCTCCCTGCGCCCCTGCGACTTTAGAATTGATACTCTGTGTGTCTCTGTGTGTGAGAGGGCTCCTTCTCCTTCTCTTGCTTCCCGTTCACTCTCCCTGCGCCCCTGCGACTTTAGAATTGACACTCTGTGTGTCTCTCTGTGTGTGAGGGCTCCTTCTTGCTTCCCATTCACTCTCCCTGCGCCCCTGCAACTTTAGAATTGACACTCTGTGTGTCTGTGTCTGTGTGAAGGCTCCTTCTCCTTCTCTTGCTTCCCGTTCACTCTCCCTGCGCCCCTGCACTCTCCCTCTGACTTTAGAATTGACACTCTGTGTGTCTGTGTGTGTGAGAGGGCTCCTTCTCCTTCTCTTGCTTCCCTTTCACTCTCCCTGCGCCCCTGCGCTCTCCCTGCACCCCTGCGACTTTAGAATCGACACTCTGTGTGTCTCTCTGTGTGTGAGGGCTCCTTCTCCTTCTCCTGCTTCCCGTTCACTCCCCCAGCGCCCCTGCAACTTCCAGCGCCCTGCGACTTTAGGGCCAGTTCTCTCTCTGCGTGCGTGCGTGTGTGTGTTTTGACCTCACTGCGCTTGTTGGGGGAGAGTGTTGGTCGCAACTTTTCTTGATTTGTCTCAGAGTGGTTACTATCATGGTTTCCTTGCCGGGGAGGAGGGAGAGATGCAGAGCCTGCTTGTTCTAAAGGAGCAAAGCCGGAGAGGAGCCTCTCCTGCATTATTAGCAGCATCCTTCTCCACACACCCCACGCGTGCTCCTTGTCCCTTGAGTTCTTTTCCTTCCTTCCCCACTTAAAACGTGGTTACAAAGCACGGATCCACATGGATCCTCAGGATTTTTGCACTAGGTCACCCCAAATTCACCATCAGATCACATAGCATATCCATGGCTACAGCCTGCACCAAAAAACACACGCACCCACTGTTTCATGGGGCCGCAATGGCGCAAAAACGTGGTTACAAAGCATGGATCCACATGGATCCTCAGGATTTTTGCATTGGGCTACCCCAAACTCACCGTCAGATCACATGTCTGTGGCCACAGCATGAACCACAAAAATCATACATCCACTGTTTCGTTTAGAATATTTTTTTTCTTGTTTTCCTCCTCTAAAAACTACTTGCGTGTTATGGTCAGGTGCGTGTTATAGAGCGAAAAATACGGTAATTTTTTGTTTTGGCTTCCCACGGTCTCACTGCTCTGTTTTAGCGCACAAGCTGTTCCGCAATTTTAACGGATAACAGTATATAAATGAAATATATAAATAGAATTATTGTTTTCTAAAAGTACGTAATTCAAGGTGATATCCATTAATAAAACATTACATGACAATAGACAAATAGGAATATTAAAACAAACTGAAAGAGCACCATCAACAATTAAATGCTGAAAGAAATGCTAAGTCTGAACAGGAAAGGGTTTGTTTGTTTGTTTGTTTGTTTGTAAGTCATCACTGCTTGGCTCAACGATGTGTCGTGTCTTTACTGCTCACCTAGATCAATCAGTCAGTTGATCAACCAGCCAACAGAATATGGAGCAAGCCCTTTTCTGCATACTCATTTGCTAATTTGATTTTGAATTGATTTTAAAATGAATTGATTTTAGAACGCTGTGTTACTCTTATTGTTGTTAGCCACTCTGAGCCCGGCTTTGGCTGAGGAGGGTGGGATATAAATAAAATTTAAATATGATTTATTAAAAAGGTAAAGGTACCCCTGCCCGTAAGGGCCAGTCTTGCCAGACTCTAGGGTTGTGCGCTCATCTCACTCTATAGGCCAGGAGCCAGCGCTGTCCGGAGACACTTCCGGGTCACGTGGCCAGCGTGACAAGCTGCATCTGGCGAGCCAGTGCAGCACACGGAACGCCGTTTACCTTCCCGCCAGTAAGCGGTCCCTATTTATCTACTTGCACCCTAGGGTGCTTTCGAACTGCTAGGTTGGCAGGCGCTGGGACCGAACGACGGGAGCGCACCCCGCTGCGGGGATTCGAACCGCCGACCTTTCGATCAGCAAGTCCTAGGTGCTGAGGCTTTAACCCACAGCGCCACCCGCGTCCCTATTATTATTATTAGTATTATTATCTGGCGGTGGACGCGGGGAACCCAGACGGGGGTCCCACAACAAAAGCTGAGTTCTTGGGCAGATTCATTGTGATGGAAGTGATTCTTGATATATTGTATTTCAAGACCACTTATCTGGGACCTCCAGTTTGTGGCCTAAATAGGCCTGGCATGATCAGCTGATAGGCACAGACTTCAATCTTATTGGGATCGGCTGCACTAGGGAATTCTCGATGTGGGACTCCATTGTCATACCCCACAATTGTCCCTATTTTCCAGAGGTGGATGAGCCAATGCTTGTCCTGAGCGATAGCAGTGAGGGTGTCCCATTGCTGCTTCACAGCCTCTCCATGGCTGCTGGTGCCAGCCTCCTCCCTTGGGCAGCTAGTAGCGGCTGCTGGAGAGTGAGAGAGGAAGAGGAGAGGCTGCGGCTGACGAAGGCCAGTCCCACATGACATGATGGCTCTGAGGGGCAGGCAGAGGGCAGGGCTATCCTGGGCAGGAAGGAAGTGGGAGCAGAGCAGAGCACCAGGAGTCCTGATTTTCTTTCTTTTTTCCTTTTATTGATTTAATTTTTATTTTATTTAATTTTATTCACATAATATACTTTCTTCACAACAAACAGCTCCAAAATAAGCAGACAACTCCAAAATAAAATCATATGTTACAAAACCATAAGTCTCGTGTTTTCATTTACACTGATGTCCTCTCCAATACCTTTACTTGATATTTCTTGCTGCTTTCTGTTTTCCTTATAGAATCTTTATAAAAAATTAAATCTCTTAAATACTATACCAATCTTTAACAATTTCAATTAATCCCTTCACCTCCCTCCCCCACAACCCAGTACTTCCCTCCACCTGTGTGCAGTCTTGTTTACCTACTATTATTTTTGTTATTGTTGCGTCATTCACTTTATTTGCTATTCCATCCTTGATATATTATTATCCTATCTCCTTGCACCTTTTAAACTTTTGCATATTAATTTTTAAACTCCAGCACCGACTTTTTTCATGTATTCCTTAACGCATTCCCACTGTTTATTAATTTTTTGATTAGAGTAGCCTCTAATTGATGCTGTTAATTTTGCCATCTACTGATTTTGTTTTATTTTATTTATTTCATTTCTTTTCTTTTCTCTTGGCTTTGTGCATCCATGTCTAACCTTGCCCCTTTCTAAAATTTATTTATTGGTGTGTTTCTTTTTGTAAATCTGCATTATGCACCTGAATTCTGCTGAAAGCAGGGTTTAGAACCAGTGCTTTAGAATTTCTGAGGTCAAAGCTAGCACCTTGAATTGAGCCAAGGAAACCCAGCTATTTAAAGGATCAGGGCAGTGCAGGAGCGGCTTGCCCAGTGAGTGGGTGGAAGGGGGAGCTGCAGATGTAGCCTCCCAGCACTCTAGCTGCAACATAGTCATCAGGGTTAGCAACCACTTATCATAGAACTGGGACCATCAGGATCATCTACTTCAACCACCTGCAATACAGGAATCTTTCAGCCAATGTGGGGCTCGGACCCACAGCCCCGAGATTAAGAGTCCTATGCTCTGTCAACTGAGGTATCCACCATAAATTTGTCTAATCCTTCTTTAAAGTCATCAAAGTTGGCAGCTGTCACTGCTAGGGTTGACATATTTCAAAATGTGGAAATCCGGACACAAAAGATGTTGTGCTTATCTTGGCAAAGTTGCTGAGCATCTTGTTGTTGCTTTTTTTTGGTGGGGGGGGGCAAAATTGTTGAGCTTTCTTTAGTTTTGTCCAGAGCTGAGGTTTTTTCTTTCTTTCTTTTTCATATGAGAGCCAATTACTGGCTATGTCCAGGAAATTCCAGACATCTGGAAACCCTAGTCATTGCCTTTGTGGCAGTGAATTTGATAGTTTAAGCATGCATTGTGTGAAGAAGTACTTTCTTTTGTCTGTGGCATGCAGCCCTTGGCTGTATGAGATGAGTCAGGGATGAAAATTTTCATTGTGAATGGAACAAATAGTGTGTGTGTGTGTGTGTGTGTGTGTGTGTGGCATTTCAAAATCAGATGTTCAAATGTTACAAAATCCCAGAATTAATTATGCTAACGCAAAAGTTTCTGTGGTCAGATCAAGCAAACATTGTCCCATTTGAGTTAGTGGTCTTGAAGAACATTTAATGGGTGCCAGTAAAGTATTGGGAGAATTTATCTTCCTGCCATTCTAGGTTTATTTGTGTCACCCATTGAAAGCTTTATGTCCTATAGGTCTGACTGGGTCTGAGCTGCTGGGATGATCTCTTGAAGGTAACATCTGGAAGACACTGGAAGGGGCTGGAGGGAAGTCATATGTCAAAATATGGAGTAATTTTGGCTACTGGTCTGTGATTGACTGAAGACACCAGATCATTTCTTCTTGATTTTGCTTTATAAGCAACTCCAAGAAGAATAAAACATGGTTCTCAGCCCCATTCGCAGTTGTAACTTAAGAGCTGATGGCACTTCCTGGCCTCCACACTGTAAAGCAAACGGTAGCTTTCTGACACCAGAAGAAATCTATCAAACAGAAAACCTGCCTCACATGCAAAATTCTCTTGGATCCAAAGTGATTGCTTAAATTACACTTTTCTCTCCTCGGAGATCTGTCCCAGAAACAATACACTTTCTGCCCTACTCATGCACCTTACAACGGCCATAAATATCTACATATTCAAAGTTCATCACAACATACACCAGTAATATTGAACTGGATGTGAATAGCACCAAAGGTGTACTCCATTAATTCTTTACAACAGCTTAAAATGCTTTTTCTTCTTCTTCCTGGCACTGAAATGCTACTCTGCATTCCTGCTGGGGCTTGCTAGACCTCCCCCCTCCTATACAAGTTGCTCTGTATTCTTGCAGTGCCATCCTTTCCATGCAACTGGAAGGAAGAATGTGGTGAGATAGGGGTCTGTTGGTAGAGCATGATATTTTTAATCTCAGGGTCACAGGTTCAAGCCGGGCAAAAAGATTCCTTCGTTGCCAGGGGTTGGGCTAGATCACCATCGTGGTCCCTTCCAGCCCTAGAACTCTATGATTCTATGAGAAGATGTCCTGACACCGATGCACAACACCCAACCCTGCCATCCCTTAAAGCAGGATGGGATCATCTAGTTTCTTTCTCCCCCCCATAATATTTTATTGAGTTTTCCAATTTAATAATCCAATAAGAACCACATTATATTCTGAATTAAAGGTAAAGGTAAAGGGTCCCCTGACCATTAGGTCCAGTCGTGGATGACTCTGGGGTTGTGGTGCTCATCTCTGGCCGAGGGAGCTGGCGTACAGCTTCTGGGTCATGTGGCCAGGATGACTAAGCCGCTTCTGGTGAAACCAGAGCAGTGCACAGAAAAGCTATTTACCTTCCTGCCGGAGCGGTATCTGTTAATCTACTTGCACTTTGATGTGCTTTCGAACTGCTAGGTTGGCAGGAGCAGGGACTAAGCAATGGGAGCTCACCCCGTCACAGGGATTCGAACCGCCGACCTCCTAAGCCCTAGGCTCTGTGGTTTAGACCACAGCGCCACCCACATCCCATATTGTAATATTCTGAATTACTATACAATGGGGGGGCAAACATATTGCCAAATTCTATATCTTTTCGTGACTTCCCATGCTCTGAATTTCGTGGAGTGCTAATTATCTCATATCACATTGCTTTTTTAAAAAATAGTCAATAAACCAGTCTGATGTTAATCCTTCACTTAATTTTCATTTATGTTTGCAGCCACTGGTCTGTCCAAACTTTCATCTTCATAATTCTGGTGAAATATTTTCCCTGATATTGTCCACTTCCAGCAATTCCATTTTCGGTTTCTGCCAACAGGAGATCATCTGGTTTCTTATTAGAGCTGAGTTCTCTGCCTGACTGGAATTGTGCCTTTTTTAAACCTACTCCATACTGCAGAACATGTGGTTTGTAGGAAAGTTTCTCCTGCAAGTTCCGTAGATCACAGAGGCCCACTCTGCACTAACTCAGAGCATGGCTTTTAGAATGGCTGCCCTTGTTTGGTAGAATAGTGTTCCAGTTGAGATACAACAAATGCCCACTATCTGCAACTTCTGGAAACTGCTGAAGGCACTACTGGTCCAAGAGGTATGCCCAGCTGGACAAATGGGTCTTTGCCGTGAGACTTTGTATAGTTTTTGTTTTGTTTCAAATGTATTGGCTTTATTGTGTTTTTAACTGTTGTTGTTGCTGCTGCTTTTTTCCTGTTTTTAGCATGCATCACCTTAAGACAATTGAGGAGGAGAAGGGGGAAGACTGGGTATCAATGGACTTATTTTTGTTGTCACTGTGTTGTGTTGTGAGGATGGAAGGGATTCACTGGAAAGCACTCACAGCTACAAATTCACTATTCACTACACTATTCTGATGCTGCCATCATCTCACATTGATGTTGAGCAGGCAAGGAAGGGCACTTATCAGTTGACCAGCTGATCTGAAACAGATCCTCTGATCCCTGACCATACCTAGAGTTAACAGCCAATCACCTTCCAGCAAAAAAACAAACAAACCCTGTCTCATTTGGAAGATGAGGAATTCTGAAGGTGGCATCAACTGCAAAAAAAGAGGTTCTGGTATCTAACAATATTTCTCAGAGATGTTGTGCATATCCCTAAGTTTTTAGAAACTTTCACCTGAATGATAATACTCTGTGGAGGTTATTGTTTCATTTGTTATTATGGTATGTTAGACAGAGGGAGGGAAGGAGGGAGAGAGAGGGGGAGAGAACCACCCTGTGATCTTTGGATGAAGGGCGGTATAGAAATTTAATAAATGATAAAATAAAAACAAAAACTTTGAAGCACATTTGGAGATTACACACAATGGAATACTGGGTGAGGGCTAACACTATAGAATACTGGTTGCATTGCCATTTTCATTGTCAACCTTTGAGTCTGCTTTCTGACTTACTTGAGGACTCTTACAAATCTAGATGGTTCCAACTCTTACATAGCAAAATCAGATCTATTGGTATTGAGTTGGAACTCTTGTATAATTCAAATGAGCAATATATTTATTGCAATATTCAAACCAGATTAAAAACAAAACATCAAGTCAGCTGTAAATAAAATTCTATGGTTTAAATACAACAGATAACAGGATCACTTATATTTCAGATATTTAAACGACAGACATTGCAGACGTTCTTTGAATGTGCTGGACACTGTAGAACATATCCCTTTCTACTGTGCATTGTACAGCCAGCTATGCAAAAGCGTGCTATCCCCTTTTTTCGGTAGTCTAGCATGGTCTAGCACAATGAAAACATCAGATTCTATATGTCTGACATTAACCCGGAAGTAACTGCAGGGCTGGCTGAGTTTTTATCAATAGTATCTCTTAGAGCGGTGAATGGCACTATTTAGTAGGAAGAAACTCCAATGAAAATCCTTGTTATTACATATTTTACATGGCTGTTCTTTTGTATATATTTTAACAATTTATATATGGATGTTTTACAGTGGCCTATACTTGTAATGCCTAATAAAGGTTTGGGGAAGTAAATAAGTAAGTACATTTGGAGATTTCTGCTTGAGAGAAGCAGGGGGAGCTAACTCTGGTCGGTTTAATGCAATCCATTTTCCTCTCCCTTTTGTTGATGCACTTTGGCAAATAACAACACTCTGAAGCCAATTAATGCTAGGAAATTACAGGTGCTTGCAAAAAATCCTGAACAAAAGCTAAAAAAATTTTTTTTAAAAAAAAATTATATGAAAATAGGTCCATTGATCATGCCATTAAACGTAAAGGTCGTGATCCAGCATTAAAGTGCACAACTCTCATTTCAATAGGCTTAGACCTGCTTGGATTGCTGTCAAAATGTATTATTTCTTTAAAGCTCTATGGCTTAAATCTGATAGAGATACATTAGCTGTTAGTCCTTGACTTCCGGCCTCACGAAGTCCCCTTTATTATTTTTAAACTCAATCACTTTATTCAGTCATATTTGTCGAAACAGTGTTTCCAAACACTGACTCATCTTAATCTGGATTCCCCATGACTACATCAGCTACTGGTTTGATTTCCGAATATAATTCAGTGCTGTAAAAGATATGATCTTGTGACAGGAAAATGTTCTGCCAGTAAATGGAGAAAAGAAATTACAGAGCTTTGACCCTTATACAACCATTTCCCTTTTTTATCCCAGGACATCAAATGCAAAACATTTCGGGAGATTTATGCATCCTTTCAGAAAAAAAAGCCTTGGATTCCTCAAACTTTCCTTTTGCAGGGAGCTGGGAAAAGGCACAAGGGAACCATTCAGAAGTAGGCTACATTTTGAAAACTTGGGGATACTTTTTGCTAGGGGAGAAAGGTTCCATCTGAGGCAATATCTCACAATGCTAGCTTTGGACTGCAGGTGTGTTTATGTACTTAGAAATGTGACCCAGCCACCGCTACCACATTCACCCTTGAAGCTCTTTTTACCACCTCAGGGTTCTTCCTCTCCTTGTTACCACCTAATCCTGATGCACATGCAGACCAGGCCATCTTTTCTGGCATAACCCATTCTGCCATTGCAACCCTATATACAACCCATTGGTTGTTAGTGCCATTGCATTTGATGGAGCTCACTCCCTAATAAATGGGCATAGGATCGAATCTTAGATATGATACCCTGACTGCATTGATGTGCACGTGTTAAATGGCAGATCCAAAAAACAGAGGTGTTGGGCTTAATGTTTGTTTTATGGGTTGATAGCAGTTCTAGCCTGATTATTCCTTAAGGAGGCTTAAGAGAAGCTTACTTAAAATCCCAGGTAGTTTTCTGCCCAGGTACTAACAAGGCTGAAAACTGCTGAGCTTTAACATTGCAGCAGTATGATATGTGTCCTTGATCCATTATTCGCTCTCTCTTTTCACCCTTTAGTGGTATCAAATCACTTCCACTTGTAATTTCTGTTTTTCGAGGAAAAGAAATAACAAGATTGAACTACGGATTAAGAGTGCTGAGGCTGAGGTGGTAAGAAGTTTAGGGAAGCCTAGATGTTTTTTACAGATAGTGGTGGCTTGAAAGGGCTGAATTATTTTTCACTGGAGCAACACACTATTTGTCTCCACTACCAGGAGCTACAAGGCAGTAAACATGCTCTCATTGGTGAATCCGATGTGAGTGATCACTCATAGATGAGGCACTACTGAGCCACAATGATGTCAAATTCTGTGGTGCTAGCAAAATAACATGGGCTTTCCAAGAAGGCGGATTAGGCAAAAATCAATCATGGGTTCAGTCCAAAAACATCATTAAAGGCAAAGCTGCGCCCCCTCTTCCCCCCTCCTTCTTTTTCCATTTAGTGAAATGGTTTGTTCTTTTCTGGAAGCAATGAAACAGAGATATATGATGCACAGAACTAAAAATTCAAAAAGAGCCAATAAATGCTTTCATCTTCTAGCACATGCAAATATAGAAAGAATCAGGATCATGTGAGATAAAAGGGAAAGGGGCTGGAACCCACCCCATTGGCTCCTTGACCTAAAAGTGCCTGAACCAGCATTTCAGTTATTTATCCTTCCAAACCCACCCACCCACCCGCACTGCAAATTTGACAGCAATTCCAACGAGAGTAGTTTTCCAAAATGATCTCTAAATAGGAGGAGGAGGAGGAGGAGGAAACTGTGGGAGAAATCTCCCTTGGGTGCTCCAGAATGGAGGCTCACACCAGATCCCCACTTGGCCATACTTTATTCAGCAGTGCCTTACAGGGCAGAATTCAAAGAGTCATAGAATTGTAGAGTTGGAAGGGACTGTAAGGGTCATCTAGTCTAGTGCAATGCAGGAGGAATCTGTGAGAACGTTTCATTAGGTCATACTCTATGTAGGGAAAAGATACATCATGTTGTCCTTGTTAGAATTCCTGCTTCATGATTGCAGTCATGGGATTGTTGTCTTTCACATGACGGTGTATGTTTTGACTCCACAAAGTGGGAAGTGACTGAGACACGATGTTTGTGTTTCTGTGTTCCGTGAAGTGGGACTATTGTCCTTTGTTCTTTTTCTCTTTGCTGTCTGATGCTAGAGAGAGAGGGAGCCATGTTGCAGTGCTCTGTGTGTGTTTATATGTAAATAAAGTAGATTAGCCAAAATGCTGAGTTGTCTGAGGTGTCTGTTGGCATCAGTCACTGTGATGTTCGGGCTGAAGAAAGCTTTTGAAGCTCCCGAACGATAGACCAGGAGGGAGGGAACATGCCAGTCAGGCATGTGTCTCTGCCACGGTCCTACTCAAGTGTAGGACAAGCTCCTAACAAACTCCATATATGCCAACATTTCTCAAAATAGGGATGTCCTAAGGACAGTCCTCTGGCCAGTCACCTTCTGCCACCCTTCATTTCAACATTTCTTCACCCAGCCACAATCCTTGAAATGCAACTTGCTCAATTCATTTTCACTGAGCCTATCGGAACCCTCCTTGTACCTTATATGGAGTTGTCTTTCACTCTAACAGTCAGCTTTAGGTTCCTACTGGTTTTGTGGTCCGGTCTCTCTCTACATGACACTGATGCCTCACTGATGATGATGAAGATGATATCTTTATTTCTATCCCGCCTTTTTCCCTGTCAGGGCTCAAGATAAAAATGTCTTGCAGAAATTCCACATCAAAGCCAAGTGGGAAACCCTTTTAGATTCCATCATGCTTTCAAAATACCTGCCAGGCTTGCTTTGGATATGCAGCAGCTACAGAGTCTAAAACAGTGTCACCACAATTTTCATGTATATGTTGCTGGTGTTCGCACAGAACTGGAAACGGAGAGAAAGAAAGAATCCAAATTGGGAAGGGGAAAAAAATATTATTGGACAACCATTGTGATGAAACACGATTGGTTGATTGATCTCAGGGTGGTTCACTGAATAAAATACAGGATAAAAACATGAAAATAAATAAAACTAAACAGCAAAACATTACCCTTCTTCCCAAGGACACATTTAAAAGGCTGTAAAATATTAATCAGGGACGCGGGTGGCGCTGTGGGTAAAAGCCTCAGCACCTAGGGCTTGCCGATCGAAAGGTCGGTGGTTCGAATCCCCACGGCGGGGTGCGCTCCCGTTGCTCGGTCCCAGCGCCTGCCAACCTAGCAGTTCGAAAGCACCGGGTGCAAGTAGATAAATAGGGACCGCTTACTAGCGGGAAGGTAAACGGCGTTTCCATGTGCTGCGCTGGCTCGCCAGATGCAGCTTTGTCACGCTGGCCACATGACCCGGAAGTGTCTGTGGACAGCGCTGGCCCCCGGCCTATAGAGTGAGATGGGCGCACAACCCCAGAGTCTGGCAAGACTGGCCCGTACAGGCAGGGGTACCTTTACCTTTACCTTAAAATATTAATCAGCCAAAGGCCTGGTTGAAGAGGAATGTTTTTGCCTGGCACTTACAAATATATAATAAAGTCACCAGGCAAACCTCCCTGGGGAGAGTTTTCTGCAAATGGGGAGCCACTGCAAAAAAGGCCCTTTCTTGTGTTGCCACCATCTGGACCTCACATGGAGGTGGCACATGAAGAAGGGCCTCAGAAGATGAAAGCAGAGTCCAGGATGGTTTATATGGGGGGAGGCAGGATGTTTCAGTAATGAAACATTGCTTCAGTGAGGTTTTAGGGAGAATCAAAAGCTATCATGTTCTCACACATATTTATTTCTAGGACTGTGGTTACCAAATGTGCAATGCAAGGAACCATTTCTACTTTGACCTGACCACTGAGGCAATACTGCAAAGGATTCGGGGGGGGGGGGCAGGGAGATTCTCCAGACGACACAGACACTTCACATTGGGATCTTGCCAGACCCTTCCATCACATTGCATCGCTTCAGTGTTATGGGTGGCAAAAGTAAGTATGAAGAGATGCATGGGCCAAGTTTAGGTGGTGGCCAAGTATTGGCTCAATGTGTCGTTCTGACTGTAGAGATGGCAGCCTTTAACTGCTCTAGGGACAGATACAAGTGTATAGCGATTGGGTAAAAAAGAAAAAGAAGTTCATAATGACCTTGAAGACGGTGTATCCATATTCATCTCTAGCTGTGCTGTCGATATCCAAACCCAGGGTGTCAGGGGCAACATTTTGTTAGGACAAGTTTTTTATTATTATTATTTTAATGACACTGTGGGGACCAGAAGGGACAGCTGTTTTATTCCAGCCAAGATCTTGGCCCCACTGCATGAAATATCAGGGAGGGAGAGGAAAGTTAAAAATACAGCAGTCGCTGACTTCAAATTAAGTGGTAATGAATGCAGATTTCCATGAAGATTCCACGAGTTGGTAATTACGGTTTTATTGCAATTGGAAATGGTGAAATAAACTCGGTCTCCACCGTCCCATCCATGTAATTGATGAGTTAATTTGTCTTTAGCCCTCTTGCTGTTCTAATATTTCTCCATCGACGCCATGAAAATTAATAGGAGGCAAAATGTATAAAATTATACCCACCCCAAAGCCACTGTACAGTACCAGTGAGGCATATTTATTTCATCTGCTGATGGTGAGGGTCACCAGCATTTCCCTCTCCCCCTCCCCCTCCCCCCCACTCTTCCCAGTGACATTTTCAGACTTGACATTATATGACATTTTCAGTTTAATATTGCTAATACTCTGGCTGCAGAATTAAAAGTACACCCAGAGGAAGCTTTGAACTCCAGCGCATCAGCAGAAACATTGTTGGGGTTCTCTTCCTAACAAACATTTACATGTAAACAGCTCTCCAGGTAAAAGCCTGAGTTCAGCTCTCACCACCTCTGCCCCTCCCGTACTTGTTACGGTGGCTCCCAAAATGTGTGACCCACATTTCCCACAAGAAGGCCGGGGGGTTGCTGTTTACTTTCCCTTAAAGCCCTTTGAAGAGACGACTCGGTGAGAAGATAGCCAGAGGAAAAAGCAAGCAAGCTGGGTCTATCCATGCAGAAGAGGTAGGTAGGAATGAGATGGTAGAAGTACAGGGCTGGCCCCACCAGCAATGGGGCAACTTTTGAGTGGAGGCAAAGACTTTCATGTCCACAGCTACATCTCCAAAGTCTTGCTTACCTGTTTCCTCCCCTCATCTCAAACTCCGAGAAACATACCCACCATCTTTAGCAATATTTAGTAATGACCCTGGGTGGCCTTGGTCTTTTGCCGTAAGATTTTTGAAGACTTGCTTCTTATGGGTATAAACCCTCAAGGTAGATTGGACCAGCATCTATGCCATCCTTCCCCAGCCTGCTGCCCTCACCATGTTGCTGGGCTCCAACTCTCATCCTCCCTGACAATTAGCCATGCTGGCTTGAGCAGACATAATGAGATAGGAAAGCTGGGGGTGGGGACATGTTTGGCAACCAAGGTGCCCCTTTGTTTTCAGATAATAATTATTATTAATTAATTAATTAATTAATTATATTTATACCCCGCCCTCCTCAGCCAAGACCGGGCTCAGGGCGGCTAACAACCGATATAAAAACAAATTGATGGAAATACAACTTAAAAACAAGATTAAAATACAACATTAAAACATTAAAATGCAGCCTCATTTCAATGGAAACTTTAGAGACACCAAAAAACTTTGGACAGATTCTGAGAAAGGTGATGTGACGCATTTTTAAATTGGGATCCACCATTATGGGAAAGACCGTGTTGCAGAGATAAATAGTCATGGGGGAGGTGAGCTCTTAATTTGTTATTATATCTGTATTTCAAGTCTGATCTGGCAAATCTCCTCTGGAAAGACTAATGTTTGATGCAACCTGTCTGAGGAAATTAATGAGCAAACGCCTAGATTTTATTTCATCAGAACTGCGAGAAGATGGTGTCTGCCACTAGAGAAGGACGTTTGGATTGATTCGGCATAAACACCAGCGTGTGAGGACATTCTGCAAACAATGGACTTACCAGCTGCAAAAAAAAAGGAGGGTCATATAAATTCCACACAGAAGCACATTATTGTTTACTTCAACTCGCCTGTGGAAACAACTCAGAGGCCACGAAAGAATGAAGGATAACAACAGGAAGATTTAAAGAAGGAACTATTTGAAACTTAAGGCAGTAGAAACATAAGATGATTAGAGCCGCACTGAACTTGAAGCATAGGAAGCCCCAACAAAAATTTATAATTTGGCAGAATATTTGGACTATATGATATGTATTTTTATAATTTGGAATATTTAATGTGATTTGATTGGATCGTTAAAATGGAAAATTTAATAAAAATTATTTTTTAAAAAAGATAGACAACAATCCCATGACTGGAATCACGGAGCAGGAATTCTAACAGTTCCATCACCCTTAGAAGTAGGGGTTGGGGGTTGGGGGGAGGTTGCAGCCCAAGAGAGGGCATTTTCTGAGGCAGCCCCTCAGCTGTGAAATTCTCTTCCCACAGAAGTGCAGCTGGAACCTTCTTTGTGTAAGTTTTTTCCTCTGCTGACAACATACCTATTTATCCAGGACTTGGACATAATCTTCGGACCCACTCTGCTCTTGTGACTATAATGTGTTTTAATTGTATTTTTAAATTCTTACATGCCACCTTACATAGGACCTTATAGTAAAGGGTGGGTAAGAAATGCTATTATTATTATTATTATTATTATTATTATTATTATTATTATTAACAGAGATCGGATTGTAAAGGGCTGCAACTGTCAGTTGAGAGCATGTTCATTAGCAAAGCCAATGTGTAATGATGGATCAATGAAGTATCATTCTCCTCCAGAAACTTTGAGTTAGCCACATCAGTAAAACATAGAAAACCACACAGAGTAATGATTTCTTACTCTTTCACGTTACTGCTTCTTGATAAACGACGCTTGCGAATATTTGCATCAGTAAACATCGCCTCACTCTTTATATTAATACTGAACTTCAGCCAGTTTCTCCAAGATTTCCATTGTTGACATCAAGATGGGTATTTTGAAATTCAAATGCTGAACTTTGACAAAATGTCATTTCACTTGTACAGCTGGAGGCAGACTCCATTGAAGCATACCTCCCAGGTGATGGTCATTCTGAGGAACCTCATAAATGACTGACTTTGAATGATACCACGTTCCTTCTCTGGATTTGCACATTTCCACCATGCTTGGCTCTCAGCACCCAGAAAAGAGGGCATACTTGGGAACACACAGGATGGTTCTGGGGACTTAAAGCAGGGCTAGCCAACTGTCAGGCTTCAGGGAATTCTGATCCTTCCCCCTCATAGCAGACTGCTAAGGAAAGTAGACAATGAAGCTCTTACCGAGTCTTTATTAAATATTCACAGGGAGAGGCTTAGGAATGCTGCTTCTTAGATTAATGGTGTTGCTCCAATTGAGTTCCTCCCCTCTACCTCCCTAGCAATAGCACTTCCCCTTACAGTGGCCGCCAGGAGCTAATTGTCTCTGAGTCCTTTGCTCTCCCACTTTCAATGCACGCTGGGTTCTGGGAGAAGGGAGGTCGGGAATGCTTTCCAGTGATAACGTGTCAGCTGGCTGCTCTGTCTCTGTCTCCCCCTTCTCTTCTCCCATCACCTTCCAACTCTTCTGTTCACCTGTCTCTGAACTGTGACCTTCCTCAAACCACTGCTATAAATCAATACAGTGGTATCTCTAGTTACACACTTAATTCGTTCTGGAGGTCTGTTCTTAACCTGAAACTGTTCTTAACTAGAGGCGTGCTTTCGCTAATGGGGCCTCTTGCTGCCGCTGCACTGCCGGCTCACGATTTCCATTCTCATTCTGGGGCAAAGTTCTCAACTGGAGGTAACCCTTCCAAGGTTAGCAGAGTTTGTAACCTGAAGCGTTTGGAACCTGAGGCGTTTGTAACTCGAGGTACCACTGTACTGCCTTCCTCTTCTCTGGAAGGTTCAAGAGGAGGAGGGTGATCTCCACCATTCTTCCTCAGTCATGTCCCTCATACCAACATGGTGCCTTCTAGATGTTGTTGGACTCCAATTCCCAACAGCCCTAGCCAGAGCTGGTTAATGGTCAGAAATGACCAGGGCAGCAACATTGGGAGGGCACCATGTTGGCTTAATAAGACATTCCAATAATTTATGGAGCCATTGCCTTCCTCTCTCTTCCTCCTAAGATCTAGGTTGGAGTGGGGAATGTGTGGCACTTGAGTTCTTCTTGAAACCCCAACTCCCATTGTCCCTGATGATTGTTTGGAGATGGTTGCAGTTAGTATAGGATTGTCATACATCTGGGAAATCCCGGACATGTCCTTTTCCCCTTTTTGGCGGGCGGGGGGGACAACCTGGCCACCCAAAGTTTTTTTTTTCATTTCTAACTGAAAGTCCTAGGTTTTCTTTTCTTTATTTAAAAGAAAAGTGAGCAGGCAATCACAAAAAAAGCTCAACAATTTTGGGGCTCAACGTCTAGAAGGCCACAGGATCTCCTTCTGTAGTCTAGGTCATGCATGTCCAACAGGTCGATCGCGATCTACTGGTTGATCACTGGGGTGCTGCAGGTCAATCTCCCCCCCCCACAGAAAGCTCAACAACTCTGGGCAATGCCCCCTGCGGAGATGGCAGCACTGAATCAGTGGCGCATGTCCTCCTGATGTGCACTCTTTACAAAGACCTGAGGAATGAGATTATCACCCCTCTTTTATTGTCCATTCTGGGCCGCCCAACCACTGCCAGTGTCTTTTCTCCTGGCAGATCAAGAGGAGCAGATGACTGCAAAGGTTGCACGGTTTCTAGCTGGGGCAATCAAAATAAGGTCCACTTTTTTATTTGCTGATTCAGGACCCTAAACTGTGTTTTATATAGTCAAATTTTTATTTTGTTCTGTGTACATCCCAATGTTCTTTTGTTGCTATGGCCGATGGCTGACGCAAATAAAGTTTCATTCATTCTCATTCTCTCTGGGCAATGCTCCCCTCAAAAAGCTTGACAACTCTTGGCAACGACAGTGGGTAGATCACTGCCAGTTTTATTTATATGCTGGGAGTAGATCAATGTCTTTTTGGAGTTGGACATGGCTGGTCTAGGTAAACCACTACATATGATCAGATAGTGTCCTCCTGTACATTGCTTACCTCAATCCATATCACTGGCTGTCAGCCACGAAATGGGGGCAATGCAGAGTGCCAATTCTTCATATGTGGCAGGGAGTATGGGGCAAAGGACAGGGACACTTCAACCCGCTTGTGAAGATTATCAGAGATCACAAAGAAAGGAATATATGATGATAACAAGAAGATGAAGAAAATAACAAAGAGACTATCTGGACAGAACTGGACAGAACTGTGTAATTAAAGCAGCAGCAAGAGTGATGTTTGGATCCCTTTTGGAGCTCGAAGTATGGGTACCCCCAACAAAATTTTAAAAATTTGGCTGTATAATTTGGAACTAATGTGATTTGGAATTAATGTGATTTGATTGGCCTGTTAATAAAAATTATTTTTTTAAAAAAGGACAGGAACACCTCCATATTTGTCTTATAACCTCAAGTTAAGCCCTTAGTGCGAAGGATACTTCAGCGACAGAGTAGCAATCTGGCAATATCCCACCAGAGCAGTCATGGATGGTGTGGGGCTGCGCTGCTCCCCTGACCTTCCTTCAGCTGAACTTCAACTACATGCGAGGAAAGATAGGGGGAGGGGCAGGGCAGTGGTAAGGTCAACACAATGTCTCTGCCCGTGTGTTTGCAATCTAAAAAAAATTACACATCATTTGGGAAGACAGGTGAACTAATGTCACTGTACCGGAAGAAGCAAAGATCACCAGTGTCGAAGCAATGATTCTTCAACATCAACTTCATTGGGCTGGTCATGTTGTGCGGATACCTGATTATCATCTTCCAAAGCAACTACTCTCTTCCGAACTTAAAAATGGAAAGCGTAATGCTGGTGGTCAACAAAAGAGGTTTAAAGACTGTCTCAAGGCAAATCTAAAAAAATCTAGTATAAACACCAACAATTGGGAAACACTGGCCTGCAAGTGCTCCAATTGGAGAACAGCCTTTACCAAAGGTGTCATGGGCTTTGAAGACACTCAAACTCAAAACACAAGGGAGAAACATGCTAATAATAATAACAGTAATAGTAATAGTAATAATAATAAATTTTATTTATATCCCACCCTCCCCAGCCATAACCAGGCTCAGAGCAGCTAACATCAAAATATAAATACATTAAAACATAAAACTCAAGAGGAAGACACGCTTGGCAAATCCACGCCATGATCAACTCCCACCCGGAAACCAATGTCCCCACTGTGGAAGGATGTTTGGATCCAGAATTGGCCTCCACAGTCACTTACAGACTCATTGTTAAAACTGTGTTTATCGAAGACAATCTTACTTGGCTATGAGGGATCGCCAAAGAAGAAGTTTGCAATCAGACTCGCCAAGTGGCATGTTTCCATTCTGCTGAGCTCCCCACCACCTCACCCCTCCCCTTCTCCAACCTGGTAGGCAGCAGTGACTCATGCCATCCGCTGCTTCACCAGAGAGAAGAAGAAGAAGAAGAAGAAGAAGAAGAAGAAGAAGAAGAAGAAGAAGAAGAAGAAGAAGAAGAAGGAGGATGAAAAGTGGGGGGTGGCATATATGAGCATTGCTTTCATTTGTATTTGAGGCATGGAAAAGCATTGTTTATGTAAGGATTATTTAGGCATCATTGGAATGATAATGCAGCACATGTGAAGTCATGCTATAACTGGCCTCCGGGCTTTAAGATGCCATTAATAAAAGTTTATTCTGCCTAACTTGGCAAATCAGGATATATTATGCAGAGGATTAACAGATGTCTGCTCTTAATCCCCAATTAAATAGTTGTCCTTTGCAGCCAAAACCTACTTTAGGCCTTCCAAGGTATTTATATGCATCCCTCCCACACTGCTGTATCTCTACATCACCCAGCGATGTATTTGATGACTGTATTCTCATAGAGTAGCTCTTAAGTAGAAAGGGCTGTTAATCCCTATTTTACAGCCAAAGAGAAATGACCGAGTGGTTAACGTTAACAAAGTAAGGCCAGCTAAGTACTTTTGTCCATGTCCCTCTAGAAAAACAATGCTAGAAGAATATTGTGAAGGACATAAACCAAAGCCTTGCTTCTTTCTTGTGGCTCTGATCAAATACTTGACTCCTTCAACTTTACTACCTTTATCTGGCTGAAGGTCTGTTGCTCTGATAAATGATTCCACTCATCTTGTTGTTGCTCCCTAGGTCAGAAAGTCCTTCCTAGGACACCTACATCTGCAGGGAAAACCTTTGTCCCATGGAGAAATGGACTGGCATGGGTCCCTGTTTGGCCCATAAGGCCATATTCCCCAAACTATGCCCACCTACTCTCCACCTGGTGTCACTGTGTCATCACAGCTGTCTATGGAGGCACAGGTAAATTATGTGTCCAGGGCAGCTTGTCTACCAGCTCCATCTGGTATGCAGGCTGAGACTCTACCTACCTGTGCACTGTTTCACCAGAGTGATACATGCTCCTGTTATCTCCCACATGAACAACTGCAATGTGCTCAGTGTAGGGCTATCTTTGAAGGTGACTCAGAAACTACAACTAATCCAAAATGTGGCAGCTAGACTGGTGACTGGGAGCTGCTGCCGGGACCATATAACACCAGTCCCAAAAGATCTACACTGGCTCCCAGTATGTTTCCGAGCACAATTCAAAGTGTTGGTGCTGACCTTTAAAGCCCTGAATGGCTTCACCTGGTATACCTGAAGGAGCATCTCCTGAAATTAATGGACTATGTAGAATTAGACAAACTGACAGGAAGGATTTGAAACCTGTCTGAATGGGGAGCCAAAAAATAACCTGCAACAGACCTCTTCCCCTTTTTCGAATAGCTTACAAAGTAAAACCCTGCTGCCTCTTTGTGTTTCTGGTAGAAAACCTGCTCCACGACCAACACAGACACAGTGAGTTTTACTTCTGAAATTGTCTGAACGATGCAGAAGCGATGGGCTGCCAGAGCTGCAACAAGAATTAGAAACTGGTGTTTCTCAGCAGCAAAAGAAAAGTAAAACAGACAAAGCCCCCACCACCTCCACAGTCATTTTAAACCTTCCAAACCTTATAAAAGAAAGCCCTTCTTTGTAATCATAACTGCTGAAAAACCAACCCCCAACTGCATGTCATTGGAAACATAAGAAGGCTTCGTTTTCCGTTCAACCCTGCATTTTTCGCATGCAACATTGATTCCATTCTGCTGCACTTCATCTCCTCCCCAAAACTCCCTTGCTGTCTTGCTGTGGCAAAATTACATAACATACTCTACATATGTGATTAACTATGTAACAGACACTTAATATCTGTATGTTAAGTTCTCTTTATGTTATTTCACCCTGTTCATTTCAATGCAAAGGAAACAGAATTCAAATGGGGGAGAGCCCCCTGAAATCAATTAAGTTATCATTTGCAGACTGAAAGCAACAACAGCGAATACCGATTGTATTTGCTAGACTGATTTCTAGTCCAGACATGGAACAAATAAGCAATTTCTGCTCCCGTTTGTTTTTGTCAGAAACCTCCAGCATATCTCTCTCTCTCTCTCTCTCTCTCTCTCTCTCTCTCTCTCTCTGTGTGTGTGTGTGTGTGTAGCATTTTTTCATACACCTTTGAATGTTGAAGGCTAAGAAATCTGCAGTGTTCAGAGGCAAGCATAGTGCCTTGGAAGCAATGGGTGAAAAGGCAAGAGAAGTCTGGTAGGAGGAAGGGGACATTGCCAGCATCCAGCATATCCATGTTTGAAGGTGAGAAAGCTGAACTACTGTCAGTAGAAATAAAAATGAATCTGTCACCTTCTCCAAGACGCTGAATCTGGATATGATCTAACAAACAGGGCAAACCAAAGAGAGCCTCGGCAGGCACATTACTGAACTGGAGCGTGCTGCCTGTTTACGAGGAATTGCCACCACAGCCAGATTGTCAGCGATGAACAAAAGTCTGTTGCCTGCCAACAGCTGACCCCAAATGGCCATCAACCGAGGGAAATATTCCAAGAATCTGATGTTTCTCTCCATCCTTGCCAAGAGCCATTTCTTGACTGCATACCAATCCCCCATTTCAAATCACAGGCTTTTCCTGGTGTCTTCTCTTGGCAGAGTTGCAGATCAAATATTGGTGCTAATGACCGAGTCTTATTTGATCTCCTCCCTACGCCTATAATTTTGAACATCCAATCCAATGCACAGAGGGAAGCTACTCTCTTTGCCAATTCCTCATGTAATCCCTAAGACAATGCCCAGATCATAGTAGTTTGGGACATTGTATAATACAGGGGGATGCAGAAGCACAAGCAAGATCACACTTCCTGTTTCCTGTGTTTCTTTGTTAATACATCACTTTTAAGGGTTCGGTTTAGAATTGACTTGAGTTTTGATGAGCCATCTTGGTGAACATTTGGGGGATGAGGGTGGATATGCAGGTTTTGCAAGGATTCTCTCTTGGCTCATAACATTGGTGCATTCATTACGATTCTGCAATGTGCATGTACAATAATATATTTTCTCTTGGGACTTGTAGTTACTCTTGTTTTGCATCCACACCACTGTACTAGCCATGGCAGAGTGCATACCTTCCAACATTTATCCAATGAAAATAAGGATGTCCTATTCCATCATTATTATTATTATTATTATTATTATTATTATTATTATTATTATTCTACTTATACCCCACCCATCCGACTGGGTTTCTCCATCCACTCTGGGTTGCTTCCAACAAAAACAGGAAAATGGGGACACTTGGATGGTCAGAGATTGCTATAATGAAATTCAGTCCTCTATGCCCAATTAACTCAGGTATGAGAGATGGGTTTAGATCTGGATGATAGGAAACTGCTAGATGTTTGGAAGAAGCTACTGAGAGTAAACAGACCCAAATGTAGAAGACACTCACCCAACCAATAGCTGTGATGCTGGTGCCATCCAGTCAATCACTTCACAGCAAGATAGTTTCCTTGAGATGAAGGGGCTAACATTTACCTGCAAAACAGCTGGTTAGCCATAAACAGAAGCTCATTTAACAAGCACAAAGGCCCACTTGTGAATGCATACAAAGTTAAACTGAGAATAAGCAGAATTAACGTTGCCAAAGTTTGCAATTCGCTGGTTCAGAATATGAATCTTATAATGCTTCTCTGTATTGGGAACAGAGCATGACATCATTTCTTTGTTTTTGTTTGGTCAAGGGGGTGGGTGGGAGTTTGCAACAGTTTGCATGCAAAGCTAGATTCAAGTTCATACCCTTTTTTTCTCTTGAGATAATCCAATTATTCACCGCCGATAACGTTGTCAGACAAATGTGCCCCCCTCCTGCTTTTTGTGAGTTGTTTATAAACTGCCCTTGCTTTTGATGAATGCATTTGCCATTTGAAGGTATTCCTCAGACAAGTCTGCTCAAGCAACCTTCATGCTCTTTTGAGTTCATGAACGGTTCATTTTTATTCGTAACCAGGCAATGCTCCCCCCATCTCAACCTGTGGTCAATTTGACAGCATGGTGACCACTTTTTGTTTCTTGTTTTTACTTTTTTAATCACGCAAATAATAAATGAAAAATGACAAAGGTCAAACCATGATTGATCGTGTTCTCTGGCTTTCGATTCAAATATGAATGTTTTAAAATGACATTTTTTCTGATACAGTGGTACCTCGGGTTAAGAACTTAAGTCATTCCAGAGGTTTGTTCTTAACCTGAAACTGTTCTTAACCTGAAGCACCACTTTAGCTAATGGGGCCTCCTGCTGCTGCTATGCGATTTTTGTTCTCATTCTGAAGCAAAGTTCTTAACCCGAGGTACTATTTCTGGGTTAGCGGAGTCTGTAACCTGAAGCGTCTGTAACCTGAAGTGTCTGTAACCTGAGGTACCACTGTATTTGTAGAAAACAATTTTTTTGCTGTATTTGATGATATTGATAATAACAATTAATAATAATAATTCAGCAACTTATTAGACACCCCCTACAAAAATAATATGTGGATCGAGAACTCCCAGAAGTGCAAGCTGGATTTAGAAGAGGCAGAGGAACCAGAGACCAAATTGCAAACATGCGCTGGATTATGGAGAAAGCTAGAGAGTTCCAGAAAGACATCTACTTCTGCTTCATTGACTATGCAAAAGCCTTTGACTGTGTCGACCACAGCAAACTATGGCAAGTTCTTAAAGAAATGGGAGTGCCTGATCACCTCATCTGTCTCCTGAGAAATCTCTATGCGGGACAAGAAGCTACAGTTAGAACTGGATATGGAACAACTGATTGGTTCAAAATTGGGAAAGGAGTACGACAAGGCTGTATTTTATCTCCCTGCTTATTTAATTTATATGCAGAATACATCATGCGAAAGGCTGGGCTGGATGAATCCCAAACTGGAATTAAGATTGCCGGAAGAAATATCAACAACCTCAGATATGCAGATGACACAACCTTGATGGGAGAAAGTGAGGAGGAATTAAAGAACCTTTTAATGAGGGTGAAAGAGGAGAGCGCAAAATATGGTCTGAGGCTCAACATCAAAAAAACGAAGATCATGGCCACTGGTCCCATCACCTCCTGGCAAATAGAAGGGGAAGAAATGGAGGCAGTGAGAGATTTTACTTTCTTGGGCTCCATGATCACTGCAGATGGTGACAGCAGCCACGAAATTAAAAGACGCCTGCTTCTTGGGAGAAGGGCAATGACAGGCCTAGACAGCATCTTGAGAAGTAGAGACGTCACCTTGCCAACAAAGGTCCGTATAGTTAAAGCCATGGTTTTCCCAGTAGTGATGTATGGAAGTGAGAGCTGGACCATAAAGAAGGCTGATCGCCGAAGAATTGATGCTTTTGAATTATGGTGCTGGAGAAGACTCTTGAGAGTCCCATGGACTGCAAGAAGATCAAACGCATCCATTCTTAAGGAAATCAGCCCTGAGTGCTCACTGGAAGGACAGATCGTGAAGCTGAGGCTCCAGTACTTTGGCCACCTCATGAGAAGAGAAGACTCCCTGGAGAAGACACTGATGCTGGGAAAGATGGAGGGCACAAGGAGAAGGGGGCGACAGAGGACGAGATGGTTGGACAGTGTTCTCGAAGCTACAAACATGAGTCTGTCCAAACTGCAGGAGGCAGTGAAAGACAGAGGTGCCTGGCGTGCTCTGGTCCATGGGGTCACGAAGAGTCGGACACGACTAAACGACTAAACAACAACAACAACAAAAATAATACTGAGGTGACTTGCAATATAAAACACAGTAACATTAAATATTTATTTATTCAATTTATCAGAAGATCTCAGGGCGGTGTACAATATTAGAAACACATTACAAAATATCAACGATAAAAACATGGCAAAACGCATATTGACAGACAGCATGGTAAAATAACCATCATAATAACAGTCCTCTCCCCCACACTTTCACAGACCATAGATTATTTAATAGCCATGGGCTTGGGTAAAGAGGAATGTTTTTTCCTCCCATCTAAAGACATGTAATGATGGCACCAGGTGAGCCTCTCTGGGGACAGCATTCCACAATTGGGGAGCCACTGCAGAAAAGGCCAGTTCTCTTGTTGCCACCTTCTGAACCTCTCTGGGAGTGGGGGGGCATAGAGATGGGCCTCAGTTGACAAGCACAACAAATTGCCATACATGATCCCTACTTCCCTAATTTGTAAAAATAGGAGCCAGGTCTATAGGGCTTTCCCTCCCACATCTCTGGAGCCCAGCCAAGGAGCCTACCCATCTCTCTGGAGCCCTCCCCAGCAAACTCTTCACTCTCACTGCTGCCTGGTCACTTGTACTATCCCTCTGGGCCCAATCCCCACAACTGCCCAGAGGGAAGCACATCCTTACTGTAGTCATTACTTGTACCACCCTATTGTCCCTATTTGCCAGGGACAGTCCTGAATTTACAGAAGCCGTCCCAGTAGGGGCGGAGGAATGGGGTGGGTGGTCTGCCCCGGGTGTCATCACTGAGGGGGATGACATTCAGCAGCCGACTCCCAAGCCTACCCTGAGCTGTTGGGGGAAGGAGTGCAGCTGTGCCGCCTTGCCGGCGGCTTTCCCCCTTCATTTTGACAGCTCAGGGGAGGCTTGGGAGTTGTGGGCGGGCGGCTCGCCATTGCCGCCCCACTCCCAGGCTGCTTCCTGGGGGGGAGCCTCCCCTGAGCTGTCAAAAGGAAGAGGGAAGGGAGGAAGGCTGCTGGCAAAGTGGTACAGCTCCCTCCCCCCTCCCACCATGAAGCAGCCCACTATGGGTGGCTCGCTCGACCCTCCATGGGTGGCTCGCTCTGCCCCCATAGGCATCTCACCCCCTGGGATGCTCGCCCCGCCCCCATGGCCCCTCCCCCATGTGCACAGCATTTGCACCGCTCCGGGTGCCGGAACAGCTAGCTCCGCCTCTGCGTCCCAGTTTCTGATTTGATCTCAGAAAGTTCCACTGTTCCTTAGGACATCCCTATTTTGAGAAATGTTGGAGGATATGGAGTTTGTTAGGAGCTCGTCCTACACTTGAGTACGAGCCTGGCAGAGACACATGCCCGACTGGCATGTTCTCTCCCTCCTGATCTATCGTTTGGGAGCTTCAAAAGCTTTCTTCAGCCCGAACATCACAGCGACCGATGCCAACAGACACCGGCACACTTAGGGATCCTCAGAGTTTGCACATCTCGTGTGACAGACCTCAGCAACTCAGCATTTTGGCTAATCTACTTTATTTACGATAGTCCCACTTCATGGAACACAATAACACAAACATCCTGTCTCCGTCACTTCCCACTTTGTGGAGTCAAAATATACACTGTCATGTGATAGACAAAAATCCCATAACTACAATCATGGAGCAGGAATTCTAACATTGTTATACGACCCCTGAGCCAAGGAGATAAGTAACCATTAAGCCTTTAAAAGAAAGCAGCCCTGTATAGGGAAGGTTTTTAATGTTTTATTATGTTTTCAATATGTTGGACTGTGCTCAGAGTGGCTGGGGCAACCCAGTCAGATCAGTGGGGTATAAATGATAAAAATTGTTGTTGTTGTTGTTGCCATCATCAGCATCATCATTGAATAGGACATCCTTATTTTCATTGGGGAAATGTTGGAGTGTATGCATGTTATTGGAGTGCCGCTTCCATGAACCCAAGTCAACATGGCCAGTGGTCAGGGATGATGGGAGTTGTAGTCCAATGCCACCCGATGGAGCACAACTTCACCATCCCTGTAAAACAGTGTAGAACATATGAACAACTGCCTAGGAAAGCTGTTGGTCGCATACATTTGCAACTCAGAAAACAGCAGCATTTCCAGAACCACCTAGTTCCTACTCACCTTCCATTCAGTGTCTCTTTGTTAAAGTAAAGCTAGACATGGGTATCAAGGCCACAAGCAAAGACAAGCATAATATTCATTCATCTCTTCTAAGAACTACGTTCTTAGTTACAATCATTAGAATAGCTGGGGAAAGCTGAAAGGCAATGAAAATAGATGGATTTGTGTATGCTGAAAGAAGATTAAATCTGAGAAAAGTGGGGAGAATATATATAGAGAGAGAGAGAGGGAGAGAGAGAGAGAGAGAGAGAGAGAGAGAGAGAGAGAGAGAGAGAACGTGCAGGAGACAGATGCTGAGGGGGGGAAACAGCTATTATATACACTTGAACGCTCAGTAAAATCATGAGAAAATGGGAGTTTTTGAAGCTTCTCCTCCACAGTGTACACAACATAATCATTAAAACGACCATGCAGCAAAGAAAATAGAAATGAGCTTCATGCCTCATATTATTTATATAGTTGCATTAGTAATGGTAGGCTGGTGCTGATATGCACTGACCAACTTCTCCATTTCCCCCCTTGTATATCCCTGTGAAAGGGGAAGGCAATGTCATTTGGTGGAGGTGATCTGAAGCTGACTATTGGGAGGCCAGGTCCAGCTTGTTACACTTTGGGTGGCTCTGCAACAACAGGCTAGAGGTGAGGTGTCCCTGGAACAAATGTCTGAGCACAAACCATGCTCATGCTGAGAGCTCAGAATGGTATCTTGTCCTTCTACACTTCTGGCTGGGTTCACACACAATTGGCAATTATGAGAACATTTGTTGTTGTTGTTTAGTCGTTTAGTCGTGTCCAACTCTTCGTGGCCCCATGGACCAGAGCACGCCAGGCACTTCTGTCTTCCAATGCCTCCCGCAGTTTGGTCAAAGTCAGGCTGGTAGCTTCGAGAACACTATCCAACCTCTGTCATCCCCTTCTCCTTGTGCCCTCCATCTTTCCCAACATCAGGGTCTTTTCCAGGGAGTCTTCTTTTCTCATGAGGTGGCCAAAGAATTGGAGCCTCAGCTTCAGGATCTGCCCTTCCAGTGAGCGCTCAGGGCTGATTTCCTTCAGAATGGATAGGTTTGATCTTCTTGCATGGGACTCTCAAGAGTCTCCTCCTGCACCATAATTCAAAAGCATCAATTCTTCAGCGATCAGCCTTCTTTATGGTCCAGCTCTCACTTCCATACATCACTACTGCTGAGAACATAGGAACATACTTTAGACTATTTCTCCATCTAGCACAGGATTGCTGACTCCAGCCTTCCTCAAACTGGTGACTTCCAGAATGACAACTCCCTTCAGATACAGCCTGCATGGCCAATGACCAGAGATGATGGGAGCTAGAGTCAAAAACATCCATGACAGATGGCCACCCAACCTCTGCTCAAAAACACCCAAGGAAGGAAAGTCCATAACCTCTTGAGGGAGTCCCTTCCACTGTCAAACAGCTCTTCCTGTCAGAAAGTTCTTCCTGATGTTAAGTTTATTGACTAGATGATCTTTAGGGTCCCTTCCAACTCTGCTGCTCTATGATTCTACATATGGATTGACCTCCTCAGTCTGCTGCTTGTAGGATTTTACTTCTCCCATAGAAGTGAATGGTTGCCATGAACTCTTCTGGGGAAAGATAAAGGACCACATGCAGTCGAAATAAAGACAAACATTTCCACCTGCCATTTACATTAGGTGGTTCTGTTCTATTGATTGATGGATGGACTTTATATACCACCCTTCAATGAGATCACAGTGAAGTGTACAATATAAAAACACAAACATGCATAACACAATAAGAAACAAAACTATAACCCCACTATACACACACAGTTTAAAAGACCATAGATTGTTTAATTAGCCAAAGATCTGGGAGAAGAGGAATGTTCTTGGCTGGCACCTAAATATATGTAACAAAAGTGCCAGGTGAGCCTCCCTGGAGAGAGCATTCCACAAGTGGGGAGCCACCACAGAAAAGGCCCGTTCTCATGTTGTCATCCTCCAGACCTTTCATGAAGGGGGCACATGTAGAAGGGCCTCAGATGATGACCGCAGGATCCGGGTCAGTTCAGATGGGGAGAGGCAGACCTTGAGGGGTTGCTAGCATGTGCAGATGGTCAACAGTGGCTGGCACCCAATGACAATGGAAGGGCAGAAGGAAGGGAGACCAACAGCCAGAGTCGGTGACTGGCAGAGCTTTCCCTCCTTGACTGGTTGTAAGCAAAAAGGCAGGCAGGTAGGAACTGGCTGATGACAGACCAAAGTTGGTTGCACAGTGCCCCATTTGCCCTAATGTGCCAGCCTCCTCCGCATACAATTTCAATCTGTGGCTCTAAGTGGGTTTCGTAAAGGGCACTGCCATACCTTCCAACATTTCTCTGATGAAAATACAGACGTCCTAGGGAAAAGTGGGACATTCCGGGAACAAATCATAAACTGAGATGGCTTCTGTAAATCCGAGACTGTCCCTGGAAAATAGGAACACTTGGAGGGTCTGCTGACTTCACCATTCTAGGGGTCCTTGAAGCACACCACCCTTGTTCCACCATAATGATGAGTCCATTGCTAATACTCTCCGACTCAGAAAAGAGCTTATACTGGGCATCTGCTACTAAATTGTAAAAGCAAAAAATAACTAACTCTATTCTTTACTGCCATTTTTACTCGAGGAAAGAGACACAGCAGAATGCTGAAAGGGAATGGTCCTGTTCCATGCTGCCCCAGCTTTTAAAAGGGAAAATATCTAGTTTGTGTGGTGATGAATAAACCAAGAATCCAGAGACAGCATGTGCTACTTTTTTAAATCGCATAATAGATGATATTTAGTGCTAATTTTCTGCCATAACGGACCATGAGCAGAGGAACATGGAATGGCTGCATCAATCATAAGTGGGATCTTTCCAACTTACTAGCTGTCAGGTGAAAATTTAATAACCAAGTTTGTATGCAAGGAATGACGTTCCCGATTCCAATCTCAGATGAGCAACAGTGGTTTGCCCCACTACAAATGTCACATGCAAGTGTAATTTTGGCTGCATATGAAAGCCAATAAACTGGGAATGCCAAGATGCAGAGAAAAAGCAAATATTGCTCAAGAGTTGGGCTTGTGGGGGTCTTCCTGCTCTCATTAATGCAACAAAATGATGCAGGCCTCTCTTCAGAATTTTGAACAGAAATCAGTGGGAAGGGTGGGCAGCACTGGGTCGGTGCTGAGGAAGCTGCAGAGGAGAGGAGGGGTGTGGTACCACCACCATTCCTTCTCCCCATTGCTTCAGCCCCCGGCTTTTTGATGTCCCAGATCCAAAGGTTGGAGGATATGAAGTTGTGCTTCTCCCTAGAGAGCTGCTTGACTAGGTTGGCGATACTGCAATATGACATGCTTTCACAGATCAATATTAAGCTGAACTGCAGTCCATTATCTAGGAAGTTGCTCCTCAGTCAGCCAGAGACAAAAAGTGGGACCCTTGGTTTGATGTAGATTATGGTCTTATACTTCATTTAATCAGATCAAAGATTTTTCAGCACTCAGAAATAATACTCATTTGAAACTAGTAAGGAGAATAAAAGCTGAACATCAGAAAGTGCTTTGGGGGGGGATGAAAATAACTCTCAGACTTCCTGATAATTGGGTGTTTGGGGACTGGGAAGTGTTTTGCAATCTTAACAAAGACAGGAGAGTATCTACATCATCTACACTGATGTTGTGAAGGCTAAATCGACCAAGAACTAAGTCCTCTTTGGAAGTTACCCAGTATGTGCTGCAAGAACATATGCCATGGTCCTGCCACCAACATCTCCATCTCCATCAACTCCATCTCCAGACCTTTGCATGTAGAGTGAAGCAGAATTGAAGCCTTGCATGACTGGAGTTCCCCACTGTGTGGAGGGTCATGTATGTGTTTGGCTGTGTGTGAAGAACATCCCTCTTCAGAACTTCTACCCAATGCATGAAGGCCTGGGTTGGAGCTGAGTGAAGAGGATGTTGGGAGCAGGTCACAGAGGGCAGCTTCCAGTGATAACTATGCATATTGGGCACTTGGTGACTTCAAGGACTTAGCAGTCTTGTAGATGAGTTAGTTAAAGTTCTTCCATATCACCTCATACAAAATGCTTTGAGAAGCTCAGTTAAATTATTTCCCTCTTTCCCAGTGAATAACACCTCTCCATGCCATATCTCCAGAGCAGTAGAAAACAAGCTTGTTCTCTCTTCCATGTTACAGCCCTTGAGATACTTGAAGATGGCTATCATATCTCCTCTCAGTCTTCACTTTTCCAGGCTAGACATACGCAGCTCCTTGAACCTTTACTGGTTTCCAGATCTTTGATCATCTTGGTTGCCCTCGTCTGCTCACTTTCCAGCTTGTCAACACCTTTCTTAAATTGTGGCATCCTGAACTGGACACAGTATTCCAGGTGTCCTCTGACCAAGGCAGAATAGAGTGGGACTGCAGCACAGCCAGTAGCATCTACCATTCAGTGGGCAGGTGGGAAGTGAACAGTGCAGGGCTGGCACCACAATCTTGTGTGTTTTTGGGTGCCGTGGCAATTTGTGGAACAACCCACATACAAAAAATTATCAGGCTGTCTTGTCTTTTGGAATCCTGTCTCAGGCTGTTCCCTTCTCATCCATAGAGCTAGAAATTGCTGTATTATACTGCTACTAAAGCACTGGCAAAATCTAGATTGTACCAAAAATTGTCCATTGTACCAATTCTAATATCCTTTTTAAAAGTGTGTGTCATATTTTACTTGTAGCTCATTTTGTACAGTCCTATTTCAGTCCTCAATTTAGTACACCACTGAACTCCCTGTACCCGGTTATTTGTGTTCTGAAGCAACGACAATGAAATCTTCCATTTTAGCCAGCCACTATTTTCAGCATATCATGCCCACTTTAAACTAGGTCATCAAGAGACTGAGTAAACTCCTGCTAGAAATCAGTATCAATTTTATACCTTCCTTCCTTCCTTCCTTCCTTCCTTCCTTCCTTCCTTCCTTCCTTTCTTTCTTTCTCTCTCTCTTTCTTTCTTTCTTTCTTTCTTTCTTTCTTTCTTTCTTTCTTCTTTCTTTTTTTAAAAAAGGAAAATATGGACTAGTGCAAACCAGAATTTTTTTCCTGCCCACTTTTCTCCCAATAACGACTTCTGACAGTCTCTCAGAATAGAGGAAAGTCTTGCGTGAAACAGAGATACGCGCATATACTTGGCTGAAATTTCTGGGTTCACTAGAGTACTTTGCTGAGCTGCTGGGATCAAGATATTGGTTTGTAAAGCCATGTTCACCTACTGCAGGCACAGGCAAACTCTAGCTAACAGGACTAGTGGTCAGGGATGATGGGAGCTGTAGTCCCAAAACATCTGGAGGGCCGAGTTTGCCTATGCCTGATCTACTGCCTAGCTCCAAGCTGCTACATGCTCAAGTGTATCATTTGCATCAAGCCTGCATGTGTATACTCAAACAGATGCATCCTCTTGTAAAACACAATCTGGGACCCTCCGTTTTCCAGGAAGTAAACTAGGACCAAGAAATAACGTATCTATAAGCTTTGTTTCTGCAAATAGAAGTGAAAGAACCATTCTTTTTAATCATGGTAAAAAATAATAATCGTGTGTGTGTGTGTGTGTGTGTGTGTGTGTGTGTTTGTCTGATGTCTTGGGCAAGAATGACCATCCCATGACTCTCCAGATGTTGCTAAACTCCCACTCCCATGAGCATCTACATTATGGGCAATGTTCAGGATTGATGGAAGTTACACTATAGCAACATTTTATTTATTGGTTGGTAGGTTGCATTTCGGGACGCAGGTGGCGCTGTGGGTTAAACCGTAGAGCCTAGGACTTGCCAATCAGGAGGTTGGTGGTTCGAATCCCCGTGACGGGGTGAGCTCCCGTTGCTCGGTCCCTGCTCCTGCCCACCTAGCAGTTCGAAAGCATGTCAAAGTGCAAGTAGATAAATAGGTACCGCTCTGGCAGGAAGGTAAACGGCATTTCCGTGTGCTGCTCTGGTTCGCCAGAAGCGGTTTAGTCATGCTTGCCACATAACCCAGAAGCTGTACGCTGGCTCCCTTGGCCAATAAAGCGAGATGAGCGCCGCAACCCCAGAGTCGGTCACGACTGGACCTAATGGTCAGGGGTCCCTTTACCTTTACCTTTAGGCTGCATTTATATCTTACATTTTCCTCCAAGGAGCTCAAGGTGGTGTGCAATGGTTCTCCCCTTCGCCATTTAATTCCTCCAACAACCCAGTGAGGTAGGTTAGGCTGAGAGACAGTGACTGGCTCAAGGTCCCCTAGTGAACTTCAGGGCCAAGTGGGATTCAAACCTTGGTCACCCAGTGTCATGGTATTGCCAGAGAATGCAGGGGAGGAGCAGGAACAGGCAGAGGGAGGGGGGCAGGAAGTGGCGATTGAGGAAAGAGGAGAAAACCAGGAGGTGGGACGGCTCTCAGTTGTTGAACCAGAGCCTCAACACCGCACAGGAAGTTCTGGCATAGACAGTGAGACAATGCCTATTCCGTCTGCCAGGGAAAGGAGGGAGTTAAGGGGGGGGAGTGAAACTTCCCCACCTTTTCTGTTGGAGAAGGAGCTGGCGTAAGCCACTCCCAGAATCTGAGCCGGAGGATTCAGATGCATGCTTGTAATGCGCTGCCTGTACATATAATAATAATAA
This sequence comes from Podarcis raffonei, assembly GCF_027172205.1. Classification (NCBI taxonomy): domain Eukaryota; kingdom Metazoa; phylum Chordata; class Lepidosauria; order Squamata; family Lacertidae; genus Podarcis; species Podarcis raffonei. The sequence goes on from NC_070618.1 coordinate 24,331,697, forward strand.
TAATAATTTTTTATTTATATCCGCCCTCCCCAGCCAAGGCCGGGCTCAGGGCGGCTAACAAGCAATAATAAAAACAAGTTGAATGAATACAACTTAAAAACAAGATTAAAATACAACAATTAAAATATTGAAACATTAAAATATTAAAATGCAGCCTCATCACAGGAGGAGAAAGGAAAAAGAAAAAAGAAAGAGGGAGAGGGAATCAAATTGGCTCCAAAGGCCAGGCAGAACAACTCTGTCTTACAGGCCCTGTGGAAAGAAATCAGATCCTGCAGGGCCCTGGTCTCATGAGACAGAGCGTTCCACCAGGCCGGAGCCAGTGTTGAAAAGGTCCTGGCTCTGGTTGAAGCTAATCTAACTTCCTTAGGGCCCGGGACCACTAGGGTGTTGCTGTTTATGGACCTTGAGGCTCTCCGTGGGGCATACCAGGAGAGGCTGTCCCGTAGGTACGAGGGTCCCAGGCCGTACATTTTTACACATGTAAAATAAAGACTATATATATATATATATATATATATATATATATATATATCTCTGAGTGAGCAGAGGTACTTCTTGCAAAGAGCATTCACAAGCCATCATACCCGGGCCCTAGACCAACACTCTGACCACTATACCACACTGGTTCTCCAGAGAGTCAAAGGTTAGCTGCCTCTGCCTTTCAGTAGTTCTCCTGTGACTAACACCCAACATGTTTAGCCTACAGCTTATATGTAGTGATACTCGCTTATCCCATTACAGTGGTACATTAGTTCTCAAACTTAATCCGTTCTGGAAGTCTGTTCCCAAGCCAAAGAATTCCAAAACCAAGGCACGCTTTCCCATAGAAAGTAATGCAAAATGGATTAATCCGTTCCAGACTTTTAAAAACAACCCCTAAAACAGCAATTTAACATGAATTTTACTATCTAATGAGACCATTGATCCATATAATGAAAGCAATAAACAATGTACTTCAGTCACACAATCAGTAGCTGAACTGGGTTCCACATAGTCACAAAAACTAAACAGAAAAAAGCCGCAAAAGCGCAAAATAAAAAGCAAAAACAGAAAAACCTCAGCGTAACACTCAAAACGGAAGCGTGGCACTCAAAATGGAGCACGTTCAACTTCTGAAAAAAGTTTGCAAACCAGAACACTTACTTCCGGGTTTGCAGTGTTTGGGTTCCAGGTTGTTTGAGTACCAAGGCATTTGAGAACCAAGGTACCACTGTATTTGTTGAATTATTTTTGTTTTTTAAAGGTTCCCATCTAAGTCTCATTCAATTTTTGCTTCATTCATGGTCCCTCAACCTTCTCTTTAATGCGCACAGCATCCCATTCCAACCAAACTAACTCTTCCAGAACTTGATTCTGCAGTCTTAGACTCATGCCACTAAAAAAACCAAAAAAACTTTACAACTCCAATTGTACTTCTGCCCTTTTGTATTTGTATTTAACCTTTTCTCTCAACCTTTGAGCCAACAAGGCAAATGTACTTAATGCAAAGTAAATGCCTTTACTTTGACTGATTAAAAGCCAAATTGATTTTTCTTGATCGGACTTATACTCCTTGACTTTTATCAAAGGTGTAACCCATTTTGCCCTTAATTCATTACATAGCAGGAAAGACCAAGAATAATTATTTAAACTTTTTTTACCACGTTTCCATGACATGGACATTTTCTCTTGGGGAGGGGGAGAATATTTTTTACCAATGTCTTCTTAGCACTGCTGACATCATCTAATTGTAGCACACCTTGGTCAACATTTGCTATGCTATACACACAAGCAATTAAGGTTCAGATTTAAAATGAAAAACTCACAGAAACTGCTTCCATCATTTTATTGTTTCTCTCCAAAGAATACTGTTGTGTCGTGCAACCAAGCTGCAAGTTAAGTCCAAAGGAAGCTTATTTTTATAACGAAAACAGGCACAACAATTGCAGGATCACTTAAGAATGTAAGAAGGGCTGGCTAGATTAGGTTAATGGCCCAGCTAATTCAGCATCCTTTATTCACAGTAGCTTGGTGCTCTGCATGGGGCTAACTTTGAAGGTGACCCAGAAACTACAATTAGTCCAGAATGCGGCAACTAGACTGGTGACTGGGAGTGGCCACTCAAACTATATAACACCGGTCCCGAAAGACCTACATTGGCTCCCAGTACCTTTCCGAGTACAATTCAAAGTGTTGGTGCTGACCTTTAAAGCCCTCAACGGCCTCAGCCCAGTATACCTGAAGGAGCGTCTCCACCCCCATCGTTCTGCCCAGACGCTGAGGTCCAGCTCTGAGGGCCTTCTGGTGGTTCCATCACTGTGAGAAGCAAAGTTACAGGGTAACAGGCAGAGGGCCTTCTTGGTAGTGGCGCCCGTCCTGTGGAACACCCTCCCATCAGATGCCAAGGAAATAAACAACTATCTGACTTTTAGAAGACATCTGAAGGCAGCCCTGTTTAGGGAAGTTTTTAATGTTTGAAGTTTTATTGTGTTTTTAATATTCTGTTGGGAGCCGCCCAGAGTGGCAGGGTTTCCCCAGCCAGATGGGTGGGGTATAAATAATAAATTATTATTATTATGGCTAACCAGACATCTATGGGAAGCTTGCAAGTAGGACCTGAATACAAGAGGCCTCTTTCCCCACTTTCCAGCAAGACCGCTCATCTTCAGTGGTGGGCAGTTTTGCAGCCAGGTCACGTCCATGCCAGTGATCTGGTGAATGGCTGGGTTGGATGGCCTGCCTGCTGTATTCGGGGCCGAGCAAGAATTTTTCCACTTGGCAAATTGGCACCGACCATTTGGTTTTCGCCTACCTCATGGCAATCACCACAACTTGGGTAAGTTGGGTAAGCCTTAGTCTTGGCTGGAGGGAAGGTGGCGCTGTGGTCTAAACCACTGAGCCTCTTGGGCTTTGAATCATAGAATCATAGAATCATAGAATCATAGAATCATAGAGTTGGAAGAGACCACAAGGGCCATCGAGTCCAACTCCCTGCCAAGCAGGAAACACCATCAGAGCACTCCTGACATATGGTTGTCAAGCCTCTGCTTAAAGACCTCCAAAGAAGGAGACTCCACCACACTCCTTCGCAGCAAATTCCACTGTCGAACAGCTCTTACTGTCAGGAAGTTCTTCCTAATGTTTAGATGGAATCTTCTTTCTTGTAGTTTGGATCCATTGCTCCGTGTCCACTTCTCTGGAGCAGCAGAAAACAACCTTTCTCCCTCCTCTATGTGACATCCTTTTATATATTTGAACATGGCTATCATATCACCCCTTAACCTCCTCTTCTCCAGGCTAAACATGCCCAGCTCCCTTAGCCGTTCCTCATAAGGCATCGTTTCTAGGCCTTTGACCATTTTGGTTGCCCTCCTCTGGACACATTCCAGTTTGTCAGTGTCCTTCTTGAACTGTGGTGCCCAGAACTGGACACGGTACTCCAGGTGAGGTCTGACCAGAGCAGAATACAGTGGCACTATTACTTCCCTTGATCTAGATGCTATACTCCTATTGATGCAGCCCAGAATTGCATTGACTTTTTTAGTTGCCGCGTCACACTGTTGGCTCATGTCAAGTTTGTGGTCAACTAAGACTCCTAGATCCTTTTCACATGTACTGCTCTCAAGCCAGGTGTCACCCATCTTGTATTTGTGCCTCTCATTTTTTTTGCCCAAGTGCAATACTTTACATTTCTCCCTGTTAAAATTCATCTTGTTTGTTTTGGCCCAGTTCTCTAATCTGTCAAGGTCGTTTTGAAGTGTGATCCTGTCCTCTGGGGTGTTAGCCACCCCTCCCAGTTTGGTGTCATCTGCAAATTTGATCAGGATGCCCTTGAGTCCATCATCCAAGTCGTTGATAAAGTTGTTGAATAAGACCAGGCCCAAGACAGAACCCTGTGGCACCCCACTAGTCACTCTTCTCCAGGATGAAGAGGAACCATTGATGAGCACCCTTTGGGTTCGGTCAGTCAGCCAGTTACAAATCCACTGAGTGGTAGCATAGTCAAGACCGCATTTTACCAGCTTCTTTACAAGAATATCATGGGGCACCTTGTCAAATGCCTTGCTGAAATCAAGGTAGGCTACATCCACTGCGTTCCCTTCATCTACCAGGCTTGTAATTCTGTCAAAAAAACGAGATCAGGTTAGTCTGACATGACTTATTTTTCAGAAATCCATGCTGACTATTGGTGATCACAGCATTCCTTTCTAGGTGCTCACAGACTGTTTGCTTAATGATCTGCTCCAGAATCTTCCCTGGTATTGATGTCAGACTGACTGGGTGGTAATTATTTGGGTCCTCTCTTTTCCCCTTTTTGAAAATAGGGACAACATTTGCCCTCCTCCAGTCTGCCGGGACTTTGCCTGTTCTCCAGGAATTCTCAAAGATGACTGCCAGTGGTTCTGAAATCACATCTGCCAGTTCTCTTAATGCAGTTCATCTGGCCCTGGAGACTTGAATACATCTAGACTAGCCAAGTATTCTTGTACTATCTCCTTAGTTATTCTGGGCTGTGTTTCCTCTGCTGAATCATTTGCTCCAAATTCTTCAGGTCGGGCATTGTTTTCTTTATCGGAGAAGACTGAGGCAAAGAAGGCATTGAGGAGTTCAGCCCTTTCTGTGCCCCCTGTTTGCATTTCACCATCTTCTCCTCTGCGTGATCAGAAGGTTGCCGGTTCGAATCCCCATGACGTGGTGAGCTCCTGTTGCTCTTTCCCAGCTTTTGCCAACCTAGCAGTTCGAAAGCACACCAGTGCAAGTAGATAAATAGCTACCGCTGTGGCAGGAAGGTAAATGGCATTTCTGTGCGCTCTGGTTTCTGTCATGGTGTCCCGTTACGCCAGAAGCGGTTTAGTCCTGCTGACCACATGACCAGGAAAGCTGCCTATGGAAAAACGCCAGCTCCCTCGGCCTGAAAAGCAAGATGAGCACCGCAACCCCATAGTCACCTTCAATTGACTTAACCATCCAGGGGTCCTTTACCCTTTTTTTTGTAGCCTCTGCTTTCCCCTCCTTGGTTAAGGGTGTCCTGTTAAAGGGATATGGGAGGAGTGACTTCTCTCCAATGCCCAGGTGGGGGTTAGGGCCATAGCACTCCTGCAACAGGGACCCCTCAGGGGGTACCTCTATTTGATGCAGGTCATAGGGCCCCTCAAATATGTGGTTTACCCTTAGATGTTTCTTGTTATTTCTTTTGTTGTTGTTGTTGTTGTTGTTGTTATTGTTGTTATTGAAGTCACTTTGAGACACTTTGATGTAAAAGGCGACTAACAACAACAATAGGCAGTTTTCAGATGGGGACAGGTTACAGGACCTGCTGCACCCAGGGGATAGTTGTGGGTCCTCTCTGGGATCAATGTGGGCTACCTGCCCAGAACTGTGGGGCCAGAGAGGGTGAGGGCTAAGGAAAGTCACCCAACATCTATAGTGATGTGGCCACTGGGAAACCAAATCTCCAGGGGTCATTGATTTGACCTATATGTAAGCTAGTTGTGTTGAGCTAATAACTGAGCCCAAACATGCTAGGTTGCAGATGATGATATTTATTCATACCCTGCCTTTTTTCCTGACAGAATTGAAAGCAGCTGAGTTAAAACCTGTGCCCCTAAGTTTACTCACCGCTTTTGTGTCTAATCTCATTGACCCGGGGTGCACCATATGGGTATGCAAACTAAGGCCCGGGGGCCAGATCCAGCCCAATTGCTTTCTAAATATGGCCTACGGATGGTCTGGGAATCAGCGTATGTTTACACGAGTAGAATATGTCCTTTTATTTAAAATGCCTCTCTGGGTTATTTGTGGGGCATAGGAATTCATTCATTCTTCTTCTTTTTCAAAATATAATCTGGCCCCCCACAAGGTCTGAGGGACAGTGGACCGGCCCCCTGCTGAAAAAGTTTGCTGACCCTTGTATCTAGTCCCAGCCCCTGCAATGCAGGAATCACAGCTAAAGAATCACTGACTATTGCATGTTTAAAGATATCCACTGAAGGAGAGACCATCATCTTCCATTCCGCTGCCAAATAGCTCTTGTGGTCAGAAAGTTATTGTTAAATGGTGCGTTATCTCATACTTCTTGGGGGTGGGGAAAGATGCTTTGGTGATATTCAAATATGTTCCAATGCTCAAAATCACTAAAAGGCAAGTCATCAACTTAAACTGCTTTAATTGGCTGACAGCCCTATAAGCAGTCGCTACACTGTTCCTGGATGCGCATGACATAATAACTGTGGCTTCTGCTATTTGCACATGTCAGGAGGTGGCTATTTTTCTCTTTCATGCTCCCTCTCTATGGGCTGACTGATGCAAATCTGCTATCTTTGCTCATGTATATATATACACACATGCAAACAAATGGTATCTTAAATCCTAATAGGACACATAGCTTCTGCTTCTCTATTAACTTGTTAACCCCACATAAATTGTTCCTGTCAGTGTTTTAAATTTGATGCCTGCTGAATGGGAGACCAAGAGGCATCATAAGCAGATGGTTGTCACAGACCACATATTGCAATTAAGAATCAGCAAAGCAACTTGATGCAGCCTGGTACAGTGTAAATGATCTGAGCATGTAAACGCCGTACAGGAGCAGCCTTGGGGGAGAATGGACTTTTATCATTCCTTCCTCTTTGTTGGTCATGCCCTGCTTTCTTTCTCTTGCATTCATTCTTTTATTATTTCAAAATAGGAAACTGAGGCACTTTGCAGCATGTTCTTAGCCCATGGCATCCTTACTGAACATTTCTGCCATTTCCCTACATTAGGGGTAGGGAAGCTGTATCATTTGGGGGGTTCACATTCCCTTCTGGGTTACCTTCCATAGGCAACACGTCAAACATGTACCTTGGTACAGTAGATTAGTTTCTATGCAATCTACTGTTGATTTGTGCTTTTTGCATGTTTGTGGTGAAAGGAACTGTTGAAAGATTTTAAGGAATTATTCTGAAAGTTGTGCATGTGTGCGTGCATGCAACTGTGTAGGCAGCGAGGGGAAAAAAGTTTTGTGTTGCAGTGGCACCTGTCCACCTGTTAGGATTCTTGCTCCGTGTTTGCAGTAATGAGATTGTTGTCTATCACATGATGGTGTATGTGTTCATTCCACAGAGTGGGAAGCTATGGAGACAGGATGTTTTGGTATTACTGTGTTCTGTGATGTAGGACTATTGTCCTTTGTTTCTTTCTATTTGCTGTCTGATAAGAAAGAGGAAGGAGCTAAGGCAGAATGCTCCGAGTGTATTATGTGTAAATAAAGTAGATTAGCCAAAGCGCTCAGCTATTGAGTTTGTTACACAAACCGCCAATACTCTGCAGGATCGTAGTGAGCTGATGCTTCTTGGTATCAGTCATTGTGATGTTCGGGCTGAAGAAAGCTTTTGAAGCTCCCGAACAACCGACCAGGAGGGAGAGAACATGCCAGTCAGGCATGTGTCTCTACCAACATTCTACTTGCGAGTAGGACGATTCTAACACCACCACCACCCAGCTACATCTCTGACTGTTCCTGATTACACCCATAATGTTTGATTTCACTCTCAGTGTTGTGTAAATTGGCATTTAGTCTCTACACCAGGCATAGGCAAACTCGGCCCTCTAGATGTTTTTGTCCTACAGCTCCCATGATCCCAAGCTAGCAGGACCCAAGGGTCAGGGATGATGGGAATTGTAGTCCCAAAACATCTGGGGGGCTGAGTTAGCTTATGCCTGCTCTACACTAGAACCTCTTCCCTATAGCCCCTCAACTTGACTTTTCCAAACTAATAATTAGAGGTTTCTTAACTCTGCTCCCCTCCAAATGCTTTTTGCTTTAGGCAATACTTGGTATTGACGGGGATCCTGTTAATAATGATGAATTGCTCTTGCACTTAGACTTGCTGATGTCATCTTCTGCCCCAAAAAGGGATGCTTGGCTGCAGTCCTACATGACATTATCACACTGCCTACGTGATCCCTGATGGCACCAATGCCACAAAGTAGGAAAGCAGGATCTCTGAACAGGCTGCCAATAGTGTAAAAAGAAGGTAGATGAAGGGGTTTTTGTGCAGCATTCTGCCACTAATCCCTTCTCCTTTAAGAGCCAAAAGTGGCATAGGCAAAGATTTGGCTCAGCCCTAGATACGACATTACTGTAAATCATTGCTTTTAAAGACATCTTTGTTGAAAAAGCATTGGTGTTTCACATTCAGTTTAATAATCCCGCACTGTTTGCTATTTATTTCTCATTCTGCTGAATTCATTTTGTTGAATGTGATCCTTTCCATTTCTTTTAAATGGAATGCAAGCAAAATTAATTTGGGAGAGAAGACATGTGTCTTTACCAATGAAGAGGACTATTAACTCCAAAACTGGCTCGGAACCAACATTCTCTGTAGAACAGAGGTGGGAGACCTCTGGCAACTCAGATATTGTTGGGCTTCCAACTCGCATGAGCCTCAGCCAGCATGGCTGATGGTGAGGGGAATTGTAGTTTGGCTGCAATTCCTCATACTGGTCATTGAACCTGATGTATTTGTTTACAGTTAAAAGCAATGACTCTGCACCATTAGCTTAAGTTTATATGCACTTCCAATGAATGAATTAACTGGAGCATCACTCATATTAGCAAGAGCATGTCCTGTTTTCCATTAGTGGTGTGCTATTAAAGTTTCCCAGCAGCACAGAATGGAATGGTGACTAATTGATAAGTAAAAGCACAAAGATAAATTTCGACACTCCTTGATTTTAAAAAAATGTAGAGCTTTTATCTTCAGTCCCAGTTTTGCCTTAATAACAGGGAGTCACCCCCACCCAATATTGTTGGACTCTTGACTCCTATCAGCCCCAACCAGCAAAGTCAATGGTGAGGGATAATGAGAGTTGTAGTTAAACAATACCCAAAGAGCCACAGGTATAGTGGTACTTTGATTCTCAAACTTAATCCGTTCTGGAAGTCCGTTCCAAAACCAAAGCGTTCCAAAACTAAGGCACGCTTTCCCATATAAAGTAATGCAACAAGGATTAATCCATTCCAGACTTTTAAAAACAACCCCTAAAACTGCAATTTAACATTAATTTTACTAACGAGACCATTGATCCAAAAAATGAAAGCAATAAACAATGTACTACAGTCACACAATCAATCAGTAGCTGAACTGGGTTCCACACAGTCACACACAAAAAGAGCCGCAAAAACAAAAATGCAAAATAAATAGCAAACACAGACAGACTTCATCATAATACTCAAAATGGAAGTGTGGCACTCAAAATCGGAAGTGTAACATTCAAAAACCGAGCACGTTCGGCTTCTGAAAAAAGTTCACAAACAGGAACACTTACTTCTGGGTTTGCAGTGTTTGGGTTCCAAGTTGTTTGAGTACCAAGGCATTTGAGAACCAAGGTACCACTGTATCTCATTGCTGCCTTAAAGTTTCACTGGAATCTGTTCTGTCTAGGTTGCTTGCTTTTTTTTCAAAACCCAAGACTTCTGTTGGTAGTTACACCAGTGATGGTTAGATAACATTCCCTCAACCCAGATGATCATATAAACAGTAGGTCTCAATTTTTCATGACAGGATTTTCACATTAAGGATTCATCTGGAGTATTTGCCACTCAGATTCATTCAGAGGGAGCGAGAGAAACACCTCAGAAGGCTTTCATCTGACAGTACCTGACGTCAAGTTTGCCACGGCTGTTGGCTGTTCTTTGACATTCTGAGGAGGCTGAAAACAGGGCACAAAACCATTCAGTCAAAACTCAGCTATGTTCTGGGCAGGAATGTATTTACTTTATCTTCTCAGGCTGCATATTATTGACAGGCCTCTAAGCATACATACTAGTAAGCCCCCTCATTTGGTATCTTCAGTGTGTAACTACAGAACTGAATGATAATTTACTTCCATTATGGTAGGGTTCCTTAAGCTCCAGCATGGAACAATTGACTCTAATTTACTGTAAGGTAAATTACTTTTATTATTCAATGCAAAAAAAAGCATTTAACCTCATTTAGTGGGGAAAAGGACATAGCTCATCAGAGAATGTGGTGTTGAACGAGGAATCCGGACAACACAAAGGTGGAGTTCTTAACTTAGACCATCTGCAAAAATTTGTGATGTATCCTGTAACAGTCTTTCCAAAACACTTGGTTTTCTCATCTACTGATAAACACCTGATAGGTTTCATGACCTATGATTCTGAGAAGCTCTAAGTTAGACTTCTCCCATATCCTGGTCTAAAATGCAGGAATCAACGCACTGTCTGCTAACTTCTGACAATTCACTCAACGATTTGTTTTCTATGTATTTTAGATACCATGTTGGTCTTCAAAAGGGGAAACTTCCTTTGAATGGAATTCCCCTTGATATGCATTGTTTATCCTCTTGCAGTGATCACATAGGGCTAGTTATTATTAAGTGAACTTTACACATTATTCATTTCATGTATGGCTCAGGAAGCACAGCTTAAAAATTACTGTGAAATTATCCTTGCAAGAAAGGTCCATCATAGACTTTTACAGGTGGGCTGCAACCCTTGCAGGATCAGCAAGCGATTAAGACACACAAAGCAGGATGGGATTTCTCCTCCTATCTGGTGATGGGAAACTTGGGGCATCTTTGCCATGGAAAAGTGTGTGAGCTACAGATACAGACAGCCTGTTCATCTCACTGATGGCCAGGTGTTGGTGGTGAGTAGACAAGCTAAACGTTATGCACATTATCCTCCCTCTGCATTTGAGGTTGTAACATTTTTGCAAGAATTGTTTTTCCTGTTTGTGAGTTGCTGAGAGAACCCTTTGGATTTACATCTGTGATATATTAAATTCTAACAATAAATGCCTCCCAATCTGGGGGAAAAAAACCATTCAACCATACAATAGCTAACTTATCTTGATATAGTAATGTGAAAATAATGGAATAGGAGATTTTGATGAACTAAGCTACTGATACGACTTTCTGTGACCTCGTAGGATTTAAGATTAGAGTTTTTATAGAAACCATAAACAATTCATGTATAGTTATACCCTATAATGCAATCAGGTATAGGGAACCTGTGGATCTCAACATGTCGGACTACAACTCCCATCCTCCCTGATCACTGGCCATGCAGCCTGGGGCTGATGGGAGTTGGAGTGCACCAAGATCTGGAAGACCAGAGGTTCTCCACCACTAGTATAAATAAATTCCAAAATACAATTTCATATTTACTTTCCATCACTGACAAATACATTGCCAGTATTTCACAATGGTATAAACACCAATTACATGATGGCCTCAATACTTTCTGAGCACTTGGTGTGGGCAATTTAAATTGCACTTCGTTGGATGAGGTGGTAGGCTTCAAGATTTCCATACTTTTCAAAGACTCTGATTTTATACAATTGGTTTTTTTTATCATTATAAGTATCCTATGTGGATTTTTGATCTTATGTAATACATCCTGTACAAGTGCCCAGCATGAGCTCTTTTCTGATTTGGAGAATATTAGCAACGGGCTCATCATTATGGTGGAACAAGGGTGGTGTGTTCAAGGACCCCTAGAATGGAAAAGTGCAGACTCTCTAATTGTCCCTATTTTGCAAGGACAGTCCCAGATTTACAGAAGCCATCCCAGTTTCTGATTTGATCCTGGAATGTCTTGCTTTTCTTTAGCATGTTCCTATTTTCATCAGAGAAAAGTTGAAGGATATGCGACCCCTGAACCAAGGAGAGAAGTAACCATACAATGTTTAGAAGACATTTGAAAGCAGCCCTGAATAGGGAAGTTTTTAATGTTTAATATCTTATCATGTTTTTTATATGTTGGAAGTCACCCAGAGGGGCAGGAGCAACCCAGTCAGATGAATGGGGTAGAAATATAATAATAATAATAATAATAATAATAATAATAATAATAATAATAATAATAATATATATATATATATATATATATATATATATATATATATATATATATATATATAAAGTTATCTCCCACTTGGACTACTGCAATGCACTCTACATGGGGCTATCCTTGAAGGTGACCCTGAAACTACAATTACAGTGGTACCTTGGGTTACACACGCTTCAGGTTACAGACTCCGCTAACCCAGAAATAGTACCTCGGGTTAAGAACTTTGCTTCAGGGTGAGAACAGAAATCCCGGGGCGGCGGCAGGAGGCCCCATTAGCTAAAGTGGTAACTCAGGTTAAGAACAAACCTCCAGAACGAATTAAGTTCTTAACCCGAAGTACCACTGTAATCCAAAATACGGCAGCTAGACTGGTGACTAGAAGTGGCTACCAAGACCACATAACACCGGTCCTGAAAGACCTACATTGGCTCCCAGTAAGCTTCCAAGCACAATTCAAAGTGTTGGTGCTGACCTTTAAATGCCTAAATGGCCTAGGCCCAGTATACCTGAAGGAGCATCCCCACCCCCATTTTTCAGCCCAGACACTGAGGTCCAGCTCCGAAGGCCTTCTGGCAGTTCCGTCATTGCAAGAAGTGAAGCTACAGGGAACCAGGCAGAGGGCCTTCTCGGTAGTGGTACCCGCCCTGTGGAACGCCCTCCCATCAGATGTCAAGGAAATAAACAACTATCTGACTTTTAGAAGACATCTGAAGGCAGCCCTGTTTAGGGAAGTTTTTAATGTTTCACATTTTATTGTGCTTTTAATATTCTGTTGGGAGCTGCCCAGAGTGGCTGAGGAAACCCAGTCAGATGGGTGGGGTATAAATAATAATAATTATTATTATCATCATTATTATTTTCATCAGAGAAATGTTAGATGCTATGCCCTTACACATGGGACATGGGTGGTGCTGTGGTCTAAACCACTGAGCCTCTTGCCAATCAGAAGGTCAGCGGTTCAAATCCCCATGACGGGGTGAGCTCCCGTTGCCATGTCCCAGCTCCTGCTAACCTAGCAGTTCGAAAGCACACTAGTGCAAGTAGATAAATAGGTACTGCTCTGGCGGGAAAGTAAACAGCATTTCCGTGCGCTGCTTTTGTTTTGGTGTTCCGTTGCGCCAGAAGTAGCTTAGTCCTGCTGGCCACATGACCCGGGAAAACTGTCTGTGGACAAACGCCGGCTCCCTCGGCCTGTAAAGCATGATGAGCGCCGCAACCCCAGAGTCATCTGCGACTGGACATAACTGTCAGGGGTCCTTTACCTGTACCTTTTTATGCCCTTACACAGAAGTAACTACTACAAAACCACTACAACCAATTTTGTAGTCACCTGTACATGTTTCTTTTTAAAAGAGAAGCTTAGTCTTTCCTTCAAAATCTCAGTGAGGGAATTAATTTCACTCAGTCAGGGAGAATGGCAATTTGGCACATGCCAGAGTGCTGCAGAATGTCTCTTTTTAAAGTCACACCATACCAATGTCTATATGAAAGGAAGCGCCTAATGTGTCTTGCTCCCCCCCACCCCACCCCCGCCTCTGAATTACAGCTTATGTGGTTTTCATGGAACTGCTTGAGCAAATGGGATATGCGCATTCTGGAAAAAATCCCCTGCTAACTTCACAGAGAATACAAATGGGACTCTTTAGTGACTGTTGGGTTCTGGGGCACATAGACAAGAATTTGACTCAAAGCTAGGAAAGCCTGCTGAGCTGGAAAAGCTGATGCCATACACACCCACGCCTCTCTGCCAAGCACAGAATTAGACACACAAAAAGTTTTTCGCATTTTCCAGCTTTTGTGTTACCACCTTGCTGTCTTCTTGGGATTTGAGATTTTTGAGATGTGTGCATCTGAGTGGTTCCCCCCCCCCTTCCACCCAGTGTCACAAGCACTATGTTCCCTGTCTCCAGGAAGTCAGACGATCTGAAATGACTGCCAAGATGTCCAAGAAATCAAACACAGAACAGTGACAGCTAAAATGAGCATATTTTCTATTTTCCCCCTTCTTCCGTGACAAAAAAAGTGATCCATGAAGCTGCAAAGTTACAGATTATGGACTCAGTTTCAATAAAAAAGCAACCTCTTTCTGTAAACTGTGTTCTTGTTTTTCAGCAGTATTTTAACAGCTAAGTAAATTTTGTAGAAGGGGGGAGACTCCAGCTCTTGTTGGACTACAGAATCCATCATCCTTGACCATTGGCCATGCTACTGGGGCTGGTGTCCAACAACAGCTGGAGACCTTTAGATTCCCTACCCCCCTCTCTACTGATTCAATCTAGACTTTTAATAGGGGATGGCAGCAGGCCCTGTGGAGTGGCAGATGTGGATTAGGGTCTTCCACTTGCAGGTCCATTTCAGAGTGAAACTCACTATCTGAGCAGGAGGTCCAATCTGAAATGAATCCCGATTGGGCCCCTTTGCAGGTCTGTGGCCCTAGTAAATACGTGATGCATCAGAGAAAGCTGGGAATCATGGGAGATTGCACACACAGCTATCTCAACAGCTGCTGCTGCCTTGGGGCCTTTGAGGGAGATATCCCTACTGTCTTGGATGCAGTAACATGAAGTGAGGTCAGGGGTGCTGACTCCTAGGTTCTGAACACCTTTGAACCTGCCCCCAATATTTGTTAGGGGTGTTCTGGGCACACTGTCACATGCAACATCTGGGCTTTGCACAGCCGTGCGAGCCAGGAATGTGGTGCAGCTGCGGAGCATATGCCCGCACTACCCAGCATGGACGCGCTCCCAAGGGGGCCAGGGTGCAGAGGGTGCCCTCCCACATGCCACAGTTCAGCATACGAAAGGGGAAGGGAATATTCTGCTCACTCTCCTCCTGCTCTCCACAGCCGGGTCAAACATGACAACAGAGAACTTCCGGGTTAGCGCCATCGACTAATGGCGGATTCCCTCTGAGCTCCAGAGGGAATCGGCTCTGCAGGATCGGGTCTTGCCGCTGCGGTGACGCGGGGACCCATAAAAATCACAGGCGGTGAAGCCTGTGAACCTGGTGACTCGGTGGGCACCATTTGCACCCCCCCGACCTGCGAAGGAGCCTTTTTAAAGGCTTTGGAACGGGGGACGGGGTGAGCGGCGCGGTGCGGAGAGTCGACTGCTTCTCCTGCAGAGTGAAGCCGCATTGCCATGGTCGGAGAGCGCTGACTTCTTCTTTTGAACAATTGGACTCTAAAAGTAACAACCCGTGAGTACTACGGAAATTGGTACTGTAAAGAAAATTTTGCTTTTAAGAATTAGGCACGATCGGGGAAGGTGTAAAAAGGAAGTCTGCCTCCCTGTCTTGTAAACAAGTTAAAGCAAAGACCTGCTAACTAAGGTCAAGAGAACCTTTTCTTCTTTCCTTCTTTGGTAAAAGACTTTAATTTCACGATTTGGCAGTATAAGAAATTTTGCTGGAGGATTAAGAGCTAATTTTGGGAACCGAGGTGCCACCCTCCCGGACCCGGGAGTGTTCCGCGAGAGAGCCTGTCGATGAGGTACTAAAGAGTTTGACAGCTGTCAAAGTAGCTGTCAAAACGGAAAAAGAGAACTTTGTTTCTGTTGCTTCTGCTGGTTATATATGTTACAATTTTTGTTATAATTTGTTGAAAACAAGGAAGAACTGATACAAACTAGCTGGATTTTTTGACTTGGATTGGAATGAACACTAAGAAACCAAAATCCCTCTAGAGGGGGATTTGGGACATTACAAGAATGGCTGGAGAAGGGAGAATTCAGGCTGAATTGGACAGAGTCTTTGTTCTCTTGGGAAAGTTGCAAGGCCAAATTGATGTTTTGGCTATAAATGTTACAACTCTGGACTCAACTGTAAACAATATCATTGAAACTGATAAGGAGTTGAATCTGGAAGTTTATTCAACTGAACAGAAAGAGAAACTTGACAACTTTGAGAATTTGGAGAAGGAGACATATGTTGTCCCTGAAGAGCTGCAGATGATGAAGGCCTGACATGATGGTAATGAAGGAAAATAAGAATTTGATGTGGAAAATCTGGTCTGAATTGGAGATTGAAGAAAGGAAAGATCTCCTTATGTGGAGATCCGAAGACCTAAGGATTATAAATTTGCTCAAGGTGGAGGTTGGAGCCTTGGGGACATTTGGACTTGAAAGGAGTAAGAAACAAGATTTGGGTTCCACCTTTAAGTATGGAGGACTGGTTGAAAGAAACATGGATCCTGAAGGGCCAGAGCTTCTCCGAGAGTTGGTGTTTAATTTTAAGGACTATCAAAAAAACCAGCAGAGAGGAATTGAGAGAGAATTAAGAGCCTCAGATGTGAGGTCTCCAGGCTAAATAGTAGATTAAGACTGATGGACATTTGTTGGGGACTGGAACCGGGAAAGGGGGGGGTTGGGAATCCAAAGGGTACATAAGTATAATGTGTTTTGCTTTTATTTTTGTTTTTGTAATGTTTATGAAATTTGGGAAATTCGTGGAAGGGAATTTGGGTCGACTTTAGAAAGAATGTTTTAAGAATATGTATTGATGTATAAGTATTGATGTTTAAGTTTGGATAAGGTAAAATTGTTTTTTTTAAAAAAATGAACTAAATTAAAGGAAAATAAGGTTAGCAAAAATAAATTGAGGAAATGGATGAAAGAGTAAAAGTAAAATAATAACATGTTAATTTATTAGGTTAAGAATTATGGTTAAGGATTTGTTGAATCAATAATTTGAATTGGAATACAAAAAGGGGAGGTATGAGGAGGTCGGGAAAATATGTCAATGAAAGTAAATTTTGGTGAACTTAATGTGTTTTTAATTTTTATGTATCTTTTTTTCTGTTTTTTCGTATTTTTTTTCCTTTTTCTTTTTGACTTTTTATATTCTTACTGTATTAATTTTGAAAATTTTAATAAATATCTTTAAAAAACAAACAAACATGACAACAGAGATGCTGTGGCCTGGTGCACCTCACCACGGCTGAGAAGGGCTGCTCTCTTCCGCTGGGTCAGAATAGCTGCTGCTGCCAGGCGCAAGGTGCGCTGCCCTCTCGCCTGCCATTTTGTCACCCCCCTCAATCATGACACCCAGGTTGGACCGCACCTACCTTCCTACGCCTCTGACGTGGTAGCTCCTCCTCCTGCTGCTGCTGCCATGGAGGGGAAACTGCCCTTAACCTGTGGTGATGACAGGAGGAGGAGCTGCCAGCGATGGAGTGCAGTGACTACAGTGGTACCTCTGGATGCAAACGGGATCTGTTCCAGAGCCCCGTTCGCATCCTGAAGCGAACACAACCCGTATCTGTGCGTCTGCATGTGCGCAGGTCGCAATTCACCGCTTCCGCGCATGTGCGTGATGTCATTTTGAGCATCTGCACATGCGCGAGCTGCAAAACCCAGATCGCCGTGGAGTGCAACCCGAAAATGCTCAAGCTGAAGCTACTTCAACCCGAGGTATGACTGTACATTATTACATGAGCACTGTTCCACAGCATTTGATATTTTCATTTACATACATTCATTTGAAATAAGATGGGTTTATGAAGCAATTCTATATCCTCCCACCACGCTGACGAAGAATCCTACGAAACAGTAGCCAATATCCGGAATCACTGTTCAGTGTTGGACATCATATTTGCTGAATACACAAAGCTTCACAGCTTGTCTTTCATCGTACAAAGTCTGGTACCTCACTTCATTTAAAGATTTTCAGAGACTTTGAGACTAAAGATTTCATTTTGTAATTGTTATGGTTTGAAGGAATTCTATAAAGATTGTTTATTGCATATGTACATGGTCATTGTGTTGCCTAGACATTGCTAGCGATGGAAGCTGAGCTGCCATGCAATAGCATCACATACAACATCTGGGTGTCATGCATGACATCATGACAGCAGACATGATGCCCAGATGTGATGTTGTGATGTCACACATGACATCAGCACCCTCCCTCATATTTTTCCAGAGTCTGCATGCCTGAATGAGGGTAACAAGCAAAGGAAGAAGGTGTGATAGTTATCCCTTGGGTGTAATTTAGAGTGTGGATGAATATTCTGAAAATGGAAAGATGTCTGAAAAGGATTTATTCGTTCCTAAATATCACACACACACACACACACTCCAGTAACAAAATATGTTTCTACAACATGTGCCTGGGCAATAGCTTGTTGTTCTATTCTCCACCCTTAAAGTTTATAGCTTGGTGAATCTGCCCAAATCTGGAGATGTAAGAGCCTACTCATACAAGAATATTTTCAAACTCATTATTTAACCAGCAGGAAGAACTGGGTCCTAGAAGGAAATGAGGTTCTGCATTTTTTCATAACATCACCACCCCTAAGCCTTTCACACTTTTGACAAAACATTCTTACCATAAGTAAAAAAAGAAAGAAAACCACAAGCCTGTTTGTCCCATTTTGGTGAATCTCATGCATGATTTACACAGCAAAGTGTGAGCACAGTTTTCTGCACTATTTCCTCCTAAATTATATCATAAATCATAAATCGCACTACATTGACATTCATCAATTGCTTTTCTCCAACCACTGAAATAGCCATCTCTCCTCACTAGATGCATCTGCAGGGTGGGTCATACTCTAAAATGTGTGGAAGCAGAAACTGGAAATAAGGTACTGGAACTAGTCAGCATGTGCTATAAAGAAAGGTGGGTTTGCAAAATGGACTTGTAATGCAGACTAGATCGTCCAACCTTAAGAAAGTTAAGGCAACTGTGGTGTTGACTCTGCCAAATTGCTATATGCCTTGTCATTAATTCACAAGAGCTAGCCAGTTCTGTCAGTGATGAATCACTGAAGTCAAATATCGTACAATCTCATGATATAAATGTTCTATGATGGGGCATGTGCAGAGTTCCCACTCAGCACTCCAGCGGAGTGTGCCAATGGAACCAAGAAACACCAGACAGTTCTAGGTAGGGTCAGTCCCTTTGCTGACAGTATTATGCAGTTCTACAACTTATAGGTTACAGTTGTAATATACAGTCCTTCCAGCAGCACACTGTCTCCTTGCAGTATTCCAACACAGACTAGAGGTGGATCTACACTCATCATTTATAACATTAAGGAAGGGTTAAGGAATGTTTTTCATAACATAGTAAAGATAAAGGGACCCCTGACCATTAGGTCCAGTCGTGACCGACTCTGGGGTTGTGGCGCTCATCTCACTTTATTGGCCGAGGGAGCCGGCGTACAGCTTCCGGGTCATGTGGCCAGCATGACTAAGCCGCTTCTGGCGAACCAGAGCAGCACATGGAAACACTGTTTACCTTCCCGCCGGAGCGGTACCTATTCATCTACTTGCACTTTGACGTGCTTTCGAACTGCTAGGTGGGCAGGAGCAGGGACAGAGCAATGGGAGCTCACCCCATCGCGGGGATTTGAATCGCCGACCTTCTGATCAGCAAGCCCAAGAGGCTCAGTGGTTTAAACCACAGCACCACCCTGATCCCTTTACCTAATAAGAAGTAGTTGGTATTGACAGCCTTATTTTACATATCCCAAAATGTACACTGGGAAGAATACAGGGAGGTTTTCGTGCTTGCCATGTTATGGGGTGTGTGCATGTGTATGTGCTGGGTAGGTACCATGGAGCCACTGCCATGCATTGACTGGCTCTTTTCATCAAGCAATGACATGACTGGTGAATGGTGTCTGAGTTGCCATGGCTCCTGAGGGACCCCTTGTCACTATTGCTGCATTAGGATGGTTTTGGCAAGTCCTAGGCTCTGTAGTTTAACCCACAGTGCCATAACATAGATGACACATTAAATTTTGCTTGTTATGTGTTATTGAAATGTGACGCCAAAGGGCTCTGCAGAGCAACCAGGAACCAGCAGTAAGGGAAACTGCGTTGTTACAGACAAAGCAAGGTCAGGAACGTTTTTTAATTTACCAGTATGCCCTGCAACATTTTAGAACAATATATCTAATAATGTTAAAAAGGTCAGTGTAGATCCAGCCCAGGTCTGCCTAAGCTGGGCAGGGGCAAAGAGCAAACTTGCTTCAAAAACAAGTGTATAGTGTATAGTTTAGATTTTGCTGAGTCACTCTCACTGCCTGCTGACTCACTCACTCTCACATGGTTAACTAGTAGCAGGTGCAACTCTTTCTTGTACTTTTTCTCTACATGCATAAACTCTTCTATATTAACATGCTACCTCTACTGTTGGAGGCATTATGTTTCTGAAGATGCCATGAACACCATCTCCAACTCCTCAAAAGATTCCATCAATGGTGTCTCCAAATAAAATTACACATCACTTGAGAAGACAGGCGGACAAATGCCAGTTTACTGGAAGAAGCAAAGATCACCAGTGTTGAAGCAATGATTCTTCAACATCAACTTCATTGGACTGGTCAAGTTATGTGGGTGCCTGATTACTATCTTCCAAAACAACTACTCTCTTCCGAACTTAAAAATGGAAAGCGTAATGCTGGTGGTCAACAAAAGAGGTTTAAAGACTGTCTCAAGGCAAATCGTTAAAAAATGTAGTATAAACACCAACAATTGGGAAACACTGGCGTGCAAGAGCTCCAATTGGAGAACAGCCTTTACCAAAGGTGTTGTGAGCTTTGAAGACGCTCAAACTCAGGACGGAAGAGAGAAACGTGCTAAGAGGAAGGCACGCTTGGCAAATCCACACTGTGATCAACTCCCGCCCGGAAACCAATGTCCCCACTGTGGAAGGACGTGTGGATCCAGAACTGGCCTCCACAGTCACTTACGGACTCATTCAGACAATAGCTGGAAACCTTTCAGCAACAATATTCTCCTTAGGGAGGCCTGAAGAATTTGATCTTTCTGAATTCCAGTATGAATTGGTATGACCCACAGCTCCTGCATTATTGCGCAGATAGAACTCACTTTTGCACTACAGCATGTACTTTCTAAATCAGGCATAGGCAAACTCAACCCTCCAGACAACTCCCATCATCCCTAGCTAACAGGACCAGTGGTCAGGGATGATGGCAATTGTAGTCCCAAAACATCTGGAGGGCCGAGTTTGGGGGTGCCTGTTCTAAATGCTCCAGCACTGTCCACAGATGGGGGGGAGGAACACTCCTCAAAAATATTTCTTTAATGTGTGTTTTGAAGGGAAATGATTTTAAACTATTTAACCATATAATAAAATGCAACATTTTTGTGCATATTATTTAAAGCAGCAGCAGCAGCAGCAGTTTAATGCAGAAATAGAATGGAACGAACTTACAGGTGAACAAATGTGAGAGACCAGATATTTACTCATTCATCCATCTCTTGTTCAGAGTTGTCTCTCTGCTTAAGTGGCAACTGCCTCATTCTCTTCAGTGATAGGAAATAGGAATCCTCTTGGTGCATATGGCATTCTTCATTGCCAGAGCCTTATGAAATTGTGGATTACAACCATAGCCAGACAGTTAGAAATGCAGGCTTTCTTTTCTTTTTCAGTGTGTTTTCATATAAGCAGTGCTGATTTTTAGTCTCAGAAAAGTTTAAACTTCTTTTTCGGTCATTGGCTTCCAAGAAATCAAACCATGATAATATTGTGCTTCTGCACTGATAAATATTTTATAGTCATCCATAACCCATTGATATCACATGCAATATGAAGCTATTTTACCAATAAGGCAATCCATTTTTAGAAGATTGATTCTCGGTGATGCTTACCTAGGAGATTTCATTGCCTAATGCCATGCTTCAGCCCTTGACACCTGTCTAGCAAAGGCCTCATAAGAAGACCCCAGTATGAAAAGGTACTGGGTCATGTGGGACTCTTGTGCTGACTAGTCAGCTGACCACCTGGTGGTATCTCAACACGTTCCTGGAGGAGTCAACTTCCTGCTCATATACTTGTTTAGGCTTAATATTAGTTCTCATATTGTCAATCAAGTTAAAATTCTGAAATCTATAGTTCTTTTGTCATCTTTGCTTTAGCTCCATTCAGCCACCTTTGAGTGCTTGCAATGTTCCATCTTTGCAACTTCTGATAGAAACAAACCTGATCTTCATGTCCTAAACTAATGAGTAGGTTACAACTTGAGCCATTTAGGGCTTTAAAGGTCAGGAAGAAGAAGAAGAAGAAGAAGAAGAAGAAGAAGAAGAAGAAGAAGAATTTGGATTTGATATCCTGCTTTATCACTACCCTAAGGAGTCTCAAAGCGGCTAACATTCTCCTTTCCCTTCCTCCCCCACAACAAACATTCTGTGAGGTGAGTGAAGCTGAGAGACTTCAAAGAAGTATGACTAGCCCAAGGTCACCCAGCAGCTGCATGTGGAGGAGCGGAGATGTGAACCCGGTTCATCAGATTATGAGACTACCACTCTTAACCACTACACCACACTTTGAATTGTGCTCCGAAATGTACCGGGAGCCAGTGCAGATCCTTTAAGACCGGTGTTATATGGTCCCGGTGGCCACTCCCAGAAACCAATCTGGCAGCCATGTTCTGGATTAGTCATAGTTTCTGAGTCCCTTTCATAGGTAGCCCTACATAGAACACATTGCAGTAGTCCAAGCAGGAGATAACCAGAGCATGGACCACTCTGGTGAGACAGTGCACAGGCAGGTAAGGTCTCTGCTGGAGCACCAGATGAAGCTGAGTTGAAATTTACATAGGGGTGAGTACAGAAAGAAACTGATGTGTGCACCCTAGCCACCCTTACAACAGATTTTGTTTCTGGAAATTTAATTTGGTGCACCACCACGTTCCGAATTTTTACAGGAATGTTCCGTTTAGGATTTTGAGCTGCTTCTAGCACAGTAAATCTGAAAACACCATGTTGTGAAGAACCACAGGCTATGCTGTAAAGATGCTTAACAAGCATGAATCCATTGACTTTCACAGGTACACCTAACTCTGCCAGATCTAGGATTGATAACAGACTGATCTAATGAAGCTTTTATCAACAGCTTGAGGGATTAGGTGGCTGGGTTCCTCCCCCCCTCCCCTTTCTTCCTCAGACGTATTATTGGATGCTTTGAGACAGGTTGCAACTTTCTTGTCTTGTTTGGAACCGACAGGTAATGAGCAGTCTTGTCTCACTGCCTTTTTATAGACACAATGGGCTAATGGAAAAGTCTCAACGATAGCATCAGCCTTTATTCGCAATTTCCAAATATATGTTCCATTTCTCTCCCAAAGAGTTTAGCAGGCTATTATTGAATCATGTTTATATCATATCATATACCTTCCTGCTTGACATCATTTCCACAGAAGACAGCAGGCCAGGGACATGACCTGTTTATATAGGTTGCCCCCTTTTGCCTAGCTGGACACAGTGGGAGTGGCTCTCACAGGGGGGATATCCTGTAGACCCAACTTCCTGTTTGTGTGCTGTTCTAGCAATCAGAAGTAAGGTAAAGATAAATGGCCCCTGGAAGGTTAAGTCCAGTCAAAGGCGATTATGGGGTGCAGCACTCATCTTGCCTCAGGCTGAGGGAGCTAACGTTTGTACACAGACAGCTTTCCGGGTCATGTGGACAGCATGACTGAACCGCTTCTGGTGCAACGGGACACTGTGACGGAAGCCAGAGTGCACGGAAATGCCATTTACCTTTCCACTGCAGCGGTACGTATTTATCTATTTGCGCTGGTGTGCTTTTGAACTACTAGGTTGGCAGAATCTGGGACAGAGCAACGGGAGCTCACGGGGATTCGAACCGCGAACCTTCTGATTGGCAAGCCCAAGAGGCCCAGTGGTTTAGACCACAGCGCCACCCTCATCCCTTTACCTGATAATAAGTAGTTGGTATTGACAGCCTTATTTTACATATCCCAAAATGTACACTGGGAAGAATACAGGGAGGTTTTCGTGCTTGCCATGTTATGGGGTGTGTGCATGTGTATGTGCTGGGTAGATACCATGGAGCCACTGCCATGCATTGACTGGCTCCTTCCATCAAGCAATGGCATAACTGGTGAATGGTGTCTGAGTTGCCATGGCTCCTGAGGGACCCCCTTGTCACTATTGCTGCATTAGAATGGTTTTGCTGTCAACGCAGAGCATCCTAACTACTAATTCCACTGGTATTACACTGATGTTATCAGCCAGTGGTGTAGTGAGACCATCAGACTGCACTGTTACCTCCTGACAAGTACTATCAGGCAGTGTGTGTGTGTACACACAATGAAACACCTATACTCTCCTACTGTACTGACACAGAAAGCACATTAAAATAATAAATAGATCAATGAATCAAAGCAATGCCAGCCTAAGACATTTTACCACCTGAAGCAATGAACCTCTGCCACTAAGGCCCCCACTTTAGAAAGCTTGTTGCACATTTCAGACCCTAATTCCTGCCTTCCTGTTACCTCCCACCCCCTCAATTCTACCGCCTGAAGCAGGCCGCTTTACCTTACTGCGTGGCAAGCCTGGCCTTGCAACACAGCCTCAAAACCAGTTGTCCAAAGTGCCTGCACCTCATAAGTAATACATAGGAAAACCTTTCTCAAGAGTAAATAAGTCAACCCCCTAGAACTCACCAGTGTAATTCTCAAATCAATTTCCCGACAATAAGAAAGGCAAAATTCATCTCAGCGTGCTGCATATTTCAAAAGAAAGTTGCAACTGTGTGCCTTGTGCAAAACCCTTTTTGCAAAATAAATCAATTCCACTGTATGAGATGAACATCAAAAGGTCCCCTTTCATAACTGTAATGATGTTTAACACCAGAAAATCTTGTAATGAAACACTTTTATCAAGTCAGATTGCAGACACAAAAGTTTGCCTAGGAAGCTGAAGTGGAAGATCCTTCCGCTGTGTGTCGTGGCCATCACATTCTCTAAAAACTCACCCTGTTTGATCAATATCACTAATATGTTACCTGCACCAAATGCACTAACAAAACGGAGGGGAGAGAACATGCTGGGAAAGGAAGAAAGGCTGTAGAAGAAAGTCTACAAGAGGAGAGGCAATCTGCAGCCCTCCAGATGTTGTTGAAGTACATCAGAGGTGGGGGAACCTTTTCAACCCAAGCGTCACATTCCCTTCTGGACAACTTTCTGCAGGCTACATCCTGGGTTTGGGATGTAATCCATTGGTGCAGTCAAATGCAACATTCCTTATTCCCCTAGAGTGGGCACAGGCAGAGGGACATCCGATCAGTTTAACTTCCTGTTTCACTGGTCTGGAGCATCCTCCCCCTGCATGTGACCTGGGAGATGGGCGTGGCTCTGGCTGACTCCATAAAAGAGCCGAGTCACGCAGCCATTTTCTCACTTGTTTTTCTCTTCTAGCTTGCTGATCTTTTGCTGCCATGCTGCTCTCCTGCAGCCATTTTGTTGAATTAATGTAATTTTGCTGTCTGAGAGCCAGCAGCACATGAGTTCAGTCTCCATATGAGAAGAACTCACAGTTTGTTTATGTAACTACCAAGTAAAGCCTGCCTTTCAGGGATCAAATCGTGAACTGAAATGTGAGTAAACTTTTGCTGCTTTACTCAGAAAGACTCTTATGTCTTTATTCTTTTAAGAAGGATTAAAGGGGACACCAGGAAATAATCTTAACTAAGAGATTCAAATGAATCTGCAAACTAGCTTCCAGCTATTTTGAGGGGAATCTGCTCTGCTATATCACTTCACTAGCATGAGTGAAGGAAGGATAATACTTATTCAATATATCCTTTCCTATCATCCTTAACATTCCCACACTGGGCAGAGCCCACACTTCTGGAGATTCCATTCACTCCCCACTTGGTCATCATATCAATAATTTGATATGTATATTTGCCTTTTCATCTCCCCCACGTGGGTTTGCCCTTGCATGTGTTCATGCAAGAGTATGCATGAGTGTGGAAGCAACAAGCTTTTTCTGTAGACAATGCTGAGCTATCTGGACCAGTGATCTTCTATCTGGCTATGTGTGCAGAGTTAGGCCAGCATCTCTTAGAATCTAGGGGCTGGAAATTCCTTTTAATACAGACCCAGAAAGTTTACTAACTTCTTTATTGAAAGATACAGATAATTTTACACGGTTTTCTGATATTATCCTCAAACTC
Organism: Podarcis raffonei; assembly: GCF_027172205.1. Taxonomy (NCBI): domain Eukaryota; kingdom Metazoa; phylum Chordata; class Lepidosauria; order Squamata; family Lacertidae; genus Podarcis; species Podarcis raffonei. The sequence goes on from NC_070618.1 coordinate 24,357,495, forward strand.
AGGCAAATAGGGATTGTGATAGATTCCCTTCTTCTATTGGATGAGTCACAAATCTTCTCTCTGATCCAACAGAGACTGCTAAATCATGAAATCCAAAAACTCTACCCCTCCCAGCCTTTTGTATGTTCATCTGCTTACTTAGGATTGCAGCCCCAACATGGAGTAATGCCTATTTACTTTTATAATTTAGATACTCCATCGCATCACAGAGACAGCCATCACTGAACCCTCTCCATGTCCTCCTCAAGCACTTCCCCCTGGCTGGAATGTGCCTTTGAACTTCAATAATTATTCTTACTTGCCTGGCTGGTTGATGGAGAACTGTGGAGGGGTGCGCATCTCTCTATCCACCAGCCGGGCAAGTTCATATGGGGACAGGTAGTTAAATAAAATTTAATAATAAAATTATATAATACCAAAAGGTTATACCCATGGTGTGCGCCTTCACATAGCCATGGTAATAAACTCATGATACAAGTAGAGATGGGAAGAATATTGATTTCACCTTGCATTTAAAGGTAAAGCTACCCGATTCTCAGTTCTGGAAACGAATATGCAAACCGAAACTTAGCCATCCTGCAAAAATCACACTTGCAGTTCTCCTGTTAAATAATGTGTATATAAAATGCAAATACTAGGGTAAGAGGTGCATGGAACAAACAGTGCATTATATTAGGGGAAATTGCATATGCAAATATGCATATCAGGAGAAATTTATTTTAAAATGCTGGTGCAATCTCATAAGAACTTCTTTTTTCAAAAAATTACAAACTGTCCTGAAATGTGGTTAACTGAATGTAAGATTAGAAGGATGAGAAATGGAGAAACACCAAAATTGATGGAGGTTCCTTCAAATGGACTTATTTCTGAGTAGACATGTATAGCATTGCAACAGGAGAAGCCAAAATTAAGGTATTTTGTTCATGCATCAACAAAAGAACATTCTCCACACCTCTCAGGGTTAATAATGCTGGGATAAAATGACAAAAGCAAGGCTTAAAAGAGACGAGGAACATGTTTAAATTGACAAAGGAAACTTTAATGCACTATAACATTGAAATTTATCTAAATTCAATATTGTTAAACATTCTTAAAGATCAGATGAATTATACATGAACTATATGGATTATTTGTCCCAGGGAAACCATGGTGACATTTCTGTCTGTCACTTAGTATGACAAGGTTAGCATGTTTTATTCAAAAAATTTAAATAGTAAAATGATTTGTATGCATTACTCTTTCTTTGGATTGTCAGAGAAAGCAGAAAGAAACGGTTAGTCTATGACACAAAGGCAGCTTTTGCACATTAAAAAAAAATTGACAAAATGAGATTGCTTCCGGCATCCATAAAACAGATACTTTAGTTTTCTTCTCATCTGTAAAAAAATAAAAAATAAACAAAGGAAGAAGATAGAAGCACAAAGAAATAAAAGCAGCATGAATGGAGGAGGGAAAGGGATTCTGGGATTCCAGATTCCAGAAACAGTACCTCTTTGTGGTTACCTTTTTTCTTGTGCAATAAAATTGTGGAATTCATTGAGAATCATGACAAATCCTTATGCATAAATGTGAATCTCATAAGAATGTGTTTCTTAGCTCTCAAATGTAGAGAACCTGGGGTCTGGTTCTACTTTGTTGTAAGGGTCTGTTGAATCCCTAAGGCATTTCCTCCCAGGGAATGGCTTGGAACTCTAGAAGGCTTTTGGATTCTGTTATAATAGGCTTCCACAGTTAGGTGCCCCCCGTCATCCCCAGCCAGAATGGTCAATGGGATGGGTGGGGGCCAATCATGGCCTGATTGGGGGGGGGGTCCAATTTGGCTGACGTGTCCATCAACTGATGTCACTGGTGTTTGCTGATTATTTGCTATTGGTGTCAGTTTAAACAATAAAATCATACAAAGTCTTCTATATACATTGATAATACAAACACATACAATCTAGACTAGATAGCCACCACTGAATAAATCAGGCAACATTAGATTTAGATAAAAGAAGGGACTCTATTGCTATCCCTATTTGCCTGGGTTTGAAGGTAATATCAGAAAACCATGTAAAATTATCTGCATCTTTCAAGAAAGAAGTAAACTTTCTGGGTCTGTATTAAAGTGAATTTTTGCCAGTATTTGAAAGTCATAATCCATCAATCTGGCAGAGTCTCCAGGGCCTGAGGTTGCCTGGTATAGAAATTGAAAATGCAATGCATATTTCTGAAGCTAGAAAACAGAAGACAAGGAATTCCATAAATATCAGGGTTCCATCCATCCATACGTTGGGGTTTTTTTTGCTAAGCATGTATACATAGTTTCCATCAAAGTTTTGATTCTTCCACTTAAGTAAAACTTTGTTTAAGTTATATTGTTCAAATAAAACATGTTTGTTTAAGTTACATTGTTCAAATAAAACATGGTTATGATCCATTAAAAAAAAGGAAAATTATTGAAGGTGTTGGAGCAGCAAGCATTTTTTCTTTATTGAAAAAAAGAGGTGGGAAATAACATTATTCCCACTGTTAAAAGGCAATTTTCTAAGCATTTTAACTAGGCCTGATAGCTTAATGTGTCTCTTGCTCTTCAGAACCACATTGAACAGAGGTAAGAGCAGTTTGAATAAGGTTCCACCACCCCAAAGTGAGAAAGGGCACGTCTATTCAGTTGTTCATTGCGAGAGTGCTCTAGGAATAGAGAATGGATTCATTCCTTCCAACAGCATATGAGTGCCAGCAATCTTTAAAAGAACCACAGTGAATCATTCACATTTTATGGAGAGCAAAATGCATTTGAAGGCAGTCACTCAAAGCCTGTATTTTCTAAGACATCTCATACAGTTACTGTAAGTCTTGTCGTCTTCTTAGCCATCAAACACATTAGGGGCAGCATTTTATAGGCTTTTGTGGTGCGGGGCTGGAGCATGGAGTCTCCAGCATATAATCAAAGGTAACTGGGAAGGAATCTTTGCACCGAAAGTGGGTGTCTGACAAGTGACACTTGGTGCTAGGAGCCATTGATGGGCCTTAGGACCTAGGGGCAGCCATGAAAATCAGACAACACCTGGGAATGGGAAACAGATTAGGAAGATAAATGTTGAATGGGGAAATGAGGGAGAAATTTGCTTCAGTTTCCGCTTATAGGCAAACCTATCTAATTTGTAGTTGACAAAATTATTATTATTATTATTATTATTATTATTATTATTATTATTATTAGACTGCCCACCTGACTGGGTTGTCCCAGCCACTCTGGGAGGCTCCCAACAAAATATTAAAATCACAATAAAATAACAAGTATTAAAAGCTTGCCTGAACAAGGCTTCCTTCAAATAGATTAGATTAGATGATACAGACAGACAGACAGACAGACAGATGATAGATAGATATAGATAGATGATAGATGATAGATGATAGATAGATAGATAGATAGATGATAGATAGATGATAGATAGATGATAGATAGATAGATAGATAGATAGATAGATGATAGATGATGATAGATAGATAGATGATAGATGATAGATAGATAGATAGATAGATAGATAGATAGATAGATAGATAGATAGATGATAGATGATGATAGATAGATAGATGATAGATAGATAGATAGATAGATAGATAGATAAGATAGATAGATGATAGATAGATAGATGATAGATAGATAGATAGATAGATATAGATGATAGATAGATGATGATAGATAGATGATAGATATAGATAGATAGATAGATAGATGATAGATAGATAGATGATAGATAGATAGATAGATAGATAGATAGATGATAGATATAGATAGATAGATAGATAGATAGATATAGATAGATATAGATAGATAGATATAGATAGATAGATAGATAGATAGATAGATAGATAGATGATAGATGATAGATAGATAGATAGATAGATAGATAGATAGATAGATGATAGGTAGGTAGATATAGATACAGTGGTACCTCGGGTTACATTTGCTTCAAGTTACATACGCTTCAGGTTACAGACTCTGCTAACCCAGAAATAGTGCTTCAGGTTAAGAACTTTGCTTCAGGATGAGAACAGAAATCGTGCTTCAGCGGCACGGCAGCAGCAGGAGGCTCCATTAGCTAAAGTGGTGCTTCAGGTTAAGAACAGTTTCAGGTTAAGTACGGACCTCCGGAACGAATTAAGTACTTAATCTGAGGTACCACTGTAGATATTTGCACTCATAGGATCCAATCCTGAAAAAAACACTGCCTATATTGTGGGTTCTACTAAACTCAGTGCAACTTACTTCTGACTACACAGCCTTAAGCTTGTGCTGGAATATTTATAGAAGGACAACAAACATTTTGGAAACATATTGTACTGACTAAAATAAAGAGAAACTGAGGAGTTATTTTCTTCCGTACAGGATTCAGCAATACATATGGACTGTGGGAGCAACATTTAAATAATGCTTCTTCCCGAGGACTTCCCACTTACATTAAGCTATCAGGAAGCCAAAAAAAAAAAAAAAAGTTGCTAAAAGACTACTGTTTGTCTCTCAAGATGGTGTGTGCACATTGCATTTGCTCTTGCTTTCTGTAACAAAAAATAACTGTTGTGTGGGCGTTTCTAATAGGGGGTGTGCATCAACCCTGTATGTATCCAGAATAACAAGGTAAAGCAGGCCATGATATTGTTTCAAAAGTTGGGTGCCTGCACCTGTCTCTGCCAAGAGCCCATGGGGTTCCAGGCACTCACCCAGGGTCTGTGGTCCTTTGGAGAATTGAGATACGACGGAGTCCGTCGAAGCTTTAAGAACTATTGTCTATTCACTTATTTATATCTTCGGTCTGCATGGAGGGAGTCCAGATCTTACAGCATGGCCATCTCAAAAGGAGTTTCTTCCCAAGAACAGTGCAGCCCTGGAGTCAAAGTCATCTCTCCTAATTCTGCTGTTCCTAAGAACTAAACCTCCTTTATTCAGTTGCTTACTAATGGTCAGTTCTATCCACTCAGGTGTCCCTTAACAAAGGAGTTCCCCTGACTTCATCAACACCTGTTGATTGAGTAGGATTAAAGGCTGGTACACACATAGGACATTTACCTAGGTTAATTAACTCTTCGCATGCTAGTTGCTGGTGCTCGGAAGTAGGTATACACATTCCAATACACATGGCTCTTGATTACATTCCCAAAGTCTGACATATGAACAATAATTTGAACACCTCAAACCCTGTGCACAACCCCCTTTCTAATACACATTGAGACCGTCTTGCAACATATCCCAGTTATAACATACAAGTTCTAATTAAATCCTAATATTTACTATACCTAAACATTTACACACCAACCGAGCTATCCTGTTGCTTTGTGTGTGAAATTCTGAAGAATGAAGGATGCTCACATTATAATTTATGTTTGATTGTGCTATACAGTGGACGCTCGGGTTGCGAACATGATCCATGCGGGATGCACGTTTGCAACTCACAGCATTCGCAACCCTCAGGGGCACCTCTGCACACGTGCGGGTTGTGATTCGGTGCTTCTGTGCATGCACAAAGCACGATTTAGCACTTATGCGCATGCATGACTCCCGAAACCTGGAAGCAACCTGTTTCGGTACTTCCGGGTTTCGGCGGGTCCGTAACCCGAAAAAACACAACCTGAAGTGTCTGTAACCCGAGGTATGACTGTATTAGAAAAAGACAACAATAATTATCAACCAAACAAAAGTTATAATGTGAGCATCCCTCATTCTTCAGAATTTCACACACAAAGCAACAGGGTAGCTCAGTTGGTGTGGTTCCAATAACACCAAAGTTGCAGGTTCGATCCCCATATGGGACAGCTGCATGTTCAGATTGTATTAGATGATCCTCAGGGTCCCTTCCAATTCTGTGATTCTATGACAGAGTTGCCTCTATTATAAGCATGCCTATGAAAATCCTGCACTCATGTCCTGAGTGCAAGAGCCCTCTCCCCTCCTGCGGTTTCTAGCCACTGGTATTCAGAAGCATATTGCCTCTGTGATAAGAATTTTAAGGTCTCAGATGCATAATAAATGTTCATAAATGTACCAACCAAGCACGTACATAGATCAGCACAGGAAGACTGACCTGAAACCATTTTTGATTCCCAAACTGACCAAATGTTTTCTCTGCAAGGTCAAAGGAAAATGGAAAAGCCTCCCCATTGTCTTTTCCTTCACAAATCCTGCCTTAAGGGTATGTCTGTGTTTGAATAGGGTGAGGCTGTGACCTGGGCTCGGGAACTAAGTATTTATCATTACAAAAGACTGGCCAGGCTCCACAGGGTATCGAAGCAAGTAAGCATTAACAGGTAACCTGCCAGACAGGAGATAAACAATGACAGGAAATAAACAATGCACTCAGATTTCTGCTGTAGACCTCCCTTTCTGTGATGTAGGTATGATGTGTCTGGGGGTGGTGGTCTTGAGCTACACCCATTCTGTGATGGATGTATGATGCTTCTGGTGGTGGTCTTGGACTCCAGGGCGGGCAATTTGAAATGTCTATATAAGAGTGGGCACACCAGGTTCTGGATTCCTCCTCCTTTCCTGCGTGTGAGGGGAGCACCCTGTTGCAACAGATCAATAAAGATCAGGCTTACTAGCTGCTTTGCTCCTCAATATTCTCTGGTTGGCCTCTGTTATATCAATAGCCTTTACCTCCATGAATTTATCTGATCCTCTTTTAAAGCTATTCAAGTTGGTGGCCATCACTGTTTTCTGTGGGAGAGGATTCCATACTTGAACTATGTGCTTTCTTTTGTCTGCCTGAATCTTCCAGCCTTTGGCTTCCCTGAATGTCCCCATTGAGAGAAGACCAGATACGTCTATACTGTACATCCTGTGTAGTAATTAGTATAGAGGTAAAATTTGCATTCATTGCTCAAACCACTTTTGCCTCGTGCTTTAGCCACCACTAGCATGTGTCCTTCAGACTGAAAAAGTATCAAAATGAGCTCTTATATCTAAACCCTAACTATTCAGATGTCTGATCCTAAAACTTTGCCTGACTACCGCATCCATTAGCTGATCATCATGTTTAGGCATTCGTGATAAGCTATCCCTTTTCCCCTTCAATGTACTATCCAAATATTAAATTTGGCATCCCAGTGTGAGAGCAAGACTTTGCTAGGAAGCTGGGTGCTGCTGCCCTTTACCAGGATAGAATGACACCTGAAACATTCCTCATTGTGGGCATGTGATCCTCAGCCAGATTAATTTTTAATTTTCTAATTTCTTAAAAGGGCAAATCTTAAAACTGGATATATTTTCCCCCTCGCTCTGTAATTCACAGAATGTAAAAATGTCAAGACCATTGATCAAATAGCCATAATTACACAAGGGGAGGACTTCTTCACCTGGTTGAAACCTAAATCATTGAATGTTGAGTAAGTGATGTTTGGATAGTCAAATACTCCCCACCTGCTCTCTCAGCACAAGTAAATAGCACAAAATCATTCCACTATGATACAAGTAGACACCAGGGGGAAAGTTCTTTCTGGAAAGGAAATTCCCAAGCTTTGCTTGGATAGAAGTGAAAAGGTAAAGGACCCCTGGACAGTTAAGTCCAGTCAAAGGCGACTATGGGGTGCAGCGCTCATCTCGTTTTTCAGGCCGAGGAGCCAGTGTTTGTCCACAGACAGCTTTCCGGGTCATGTGACCAGCAGGACTAAACCACTTCTGGCACAACAGGACACTGTGACAGAAGTCAGAGCGCACGGAAACACTGTTTACCTTCCCACTGCAGTGGTACCTATTTATTTACTTGGACTGGTATGCTTTCGAACTGCTAGGTGGGAGAGGCTAGGAAAGAGGAATGGATATAAAAACTTACGGACTGTACAGAAATGGTGAAACTTACTGGTAAAATAAGAAATCAAGATAAAAAAATTTTTTTGTAAAAGAATGGAAATGGTTTATTGAATATGTACAAATAAGTTATAAACAGGTAAGAACATTGGCAGGATTATTGTAATAACCTGCAGTTTCATTAGAGAAATAATTAAAGTAGATGAATAAAAGAATAAGTTAATTTAGAATACTCAGGAAATGATAAAAATAATTTTAAGGAACCGCAGAAAGAGGAGGAAGGAAGTTGAGTTTTGAAATGTTAAAATGATTGTAAAACTATTGAGATGTATATAACTGAAAATCATAAATTAAAAAATTAAAAAAACCTATACATAACTTACAATAAAACAGATACCAACTAATTAAAGCAATCCATCTTTTATAATATTACCAACAGCACACTAAATGTTTGCGTAAAGAACTGTGTCTTGACCTTTCCCCTAAAGCCCAGAATGTGCTTCGTAGAATAATAGAACTGTAGAATTGGGACGTGGGTGGCGCTGTGGTCTAAACCACTGAGCCTAGGGCTTGCTGTTCGCAAGGTCGGCGGTTCAAATCCCCACGACGGGGTGAGCTCCCGTTGCTCGGTCCCAGCTCCTGCCAACCTAGCAGTTCGAAAGCACGTCAAAGTGCAAGTAGATAAGTAGGTACCACTCCGACGGGAAAGTAAACGGCACTTCCGTGCGCTGCTCTGGTTCGCCAGAAGCAGCTTAGTCATGCTGGTCACATGACCAAGTAGATAAGTAGGTACCACTCCGGCGGGAAGGTAAACAGCATTTCCGTGCACTGCTCTGGTTCGCCAGAAGCAGCTTAGTCATGCTGGTCACATGACCCAGAAAAATTGTCTGCGGACAAACGTCAGCTCCCTCAGCCAGTAAAGCGAGATGATCACCGCAACCCCAGAGTCATTCACGACTGGACTTAACGGTCAGGGGTCCTTTACCTTTACTCTTTTTTTTAAGAGTTGGAAGGGACCCGAAGAGTCATCTAGTCCAACCCCCTGCAATGAAGGACATGCTTTCTTCAAGCATCCAAATTCAGACCACCCAGCAAGGGTGAAGACAGACTGGAGATTTGTCCTCTTACATTGGGAATACTTTGGAAGAAAAAGTGAAAAAGTAGGACACTGTTTTGGGGATTAGTGATTCTGGAGAGTGGCACACAGGGTTGTGCAAGCGGTAGAGCAGGGGATGGATCAGCTTTGAGGCTCACCTGTGTCATTCACTCAGAGTTGTGTGGCTATGGTGTGTGTGCGCTTCAGTAACATTCCTCTAGGGTGCTGAGGGACTGCTTAGTCCATGGAAAGTGGATAGCATTTTAATCTGCTCTATTTTGCTGTTTTGCTGGTTTTCTGTGACTTTGGCCTTGCATATGTTTTTCTTAAAACTCTTCATTTTCTTTCTGTTTCCGAAAACTCTTACTCATTTCATAGTTCTATGTGTCTCATATTATTTTTAACACGATCATGCTTAGAAGTTATAATGCCATGTGACCTTAAGAGTCTCCAAGGAAACAGACAAACTGCGTGAAAAGGACAATAGTGACTTTGAAAAAAAAATGGGAACTCTTTACAATATATTTGCAGAAACAATAGAAAGAAATGGTCTCGCTTGCAGGATTTAAATAAACATTTACAATTTTATTTACAGAGAACAAGAAGTATAACAATGTGATAACATAATATTGTATATAAACAGCAGAATGTATCATATGATGTAATAAACCAGAAATGGTAGTTGAGGGAAGTCAACAGGGAGGGGGGAAACTGGAAAATGTGTGTTTGACAATGATATTGGATATTTGTTTTGAGAAAATAAAACTAATACAAATTTATTATTTTATTTTTTAGAAAGTGTCTTCAAGGAGCCCCCGGGAAAATTTGGGGTGCTGTTTGATAAGGGGCAGCCTTGTGAAAATAATTAACTCCTTGTCTGGTGACAGCTGTTATATAAAGGATGGGAGTAAGGCTGAGAAGACAGGCACATTCTGTGGGGGCCAGAAACTCTCTTCCCTCAGATGGCACAACAGCCAGGGTGGGTGGGACATGACCATCACAGTCTCAATAAAACTGTTTTGCAAAACTGACTTTTTATTTTTTTTAGCCATGTGGACATTTAGGCCTCCAATATGTATTGACAATCCAGCATTAGGTTGACAAAATGTAAATTTCTAGGGATAAGATTGGGCTAGGAGCAGACTTTAAATTTCAGGTTGATTAAGGATTTCTTTTAAGAAACTGAACCTTTTCTTAACACTCTTAAGTCCTGGTTTAGGGGTTTTTTGGGGGGGTCTAAAGCAGCCCCCATTGATCATAAATGGATTGCAAGGGAATAGAAAAGCATTTGTTATCCACTTTGTAGCTAAGGTTGCTCCAAGGAAATCCCCTTTTAAGTGACGATAACGACTAGTGGGGGGGGGAGGGAGAAAGATGTTAAGGTTCATAAATCATGGCTAAGGGGGGGGATCCAACTGAGTTTTCTTCAGCTATGCACACGCAGCAGATTGGTGGGAAGGGGGGGGAAACAAGTAGCTATAGATGTACAAATGTATAGATCACGTCCACAACAGATTGAGAATGAATGGCAAAAGTATTATAACAAAGCCCTGAGCAAACTAACATTCCAGTCCCTCAAGATCAGTACCACTTCCTCTGTCTCCAACAACAGCAGTTTGTATTATTGCATTTGGTATCCTCCAAGACAGGCGTTTGATGCCATAGCAAGTTTTAGGAATAGGCCAGTGAAACATTATTCCATGGCAATTGGTGGCATTCTTTCATAAAGAAGTTTCTTAGGAGGTCGTGGGTATGTGGAGGTTGTTAGTTATATGCATTTTTAGAAGCTGAAAAATAAAGTTAAGGAGCTTAAAAGAAGAAGTCGCGCTCAGCTGAGACCTCATTTTCACCCTTACCCCATGCTTTCCAATTAGAGATGCTTCAAGGATTTGATCTTCACAACTTCTGATCTGATCTGATTTGACACTTGCAACTTCTGCCAAAGCAATCATGATCAACCATTTATTGAACTATTAGCCATAGAACTTGCTGGACCCACCCACACCCGGCCGGGAATTCCCATTATAATGGCAGAATATGATTCAGCCAACTCACACTTAACATACAGCCATGATTTTGGCTCTCTAGGGGACAGTCACCTTTTAAAGAGGGATGTATGTCCATTTTCTCTCAAGGTAATCGTTACACCCAAGATGTTGTTGTTGTTTTTAATTTCTCTTGTAAAACAAAATATCACTAATGCTAGTGACTTGTAAAAGACCAGAACATTTAGACTTTGGGATAGATGAATATAGTTCAAATCTAGAGACAGTTTAGGGAAGAAATGGATCACTTTGTACAAAATGGGGGGGTCCAACTCTGGGCTGGGGCTAGAGTGCATTCTGGTGTTAGCTTCTATCAGTTCATTTCCAGAACAGAATTCTGATTTCAGGTATAACAGTGATGCTGTGGCAGGAGCCAAGTTGGCACTACCTACTCAATGAGACTCTGGTATCTTCCCTTCAATCTCCTCACATCTGAATTGCTTGCAGGTGGTCAAGCTGTCTTACGTTTGATTCCTGCAGTTCCTCAATAGGTGAAAGAATAATCTTGCAAATATTGAACCACATCCAGGTCTCAGACCTTCATTCTTAGCATGGGGGCAATATGTAAGCTTAAAACTTTTCTATAAGGTCCAAATTTGAATCTCCCACTCTACTACACTGAGAATTTCTCAGGATTTTTAGCCTCTCAGTGTATTTGCTATCAAAATAAAATGAAGCACACTTTGTGGTATCCATTTCTCCCACCACGAACAGGTAAATAGTATCACGCACTCAGTCATTTTAATTACTGTTACCTGTTGACGAAGCTGTTTCATTCAGCAGCTCTGCAGTGATACTAAATGTCCAATTCAGACTACGTTTTTAAGTATCTCAGTAATACGTAAATAACAACCCTATGCATGTTTACTGACAAGTAAAACCTATGTATATTTATTCAATTACTTCCTAGTAAGTGTGTTCATGGGATTACAGCTAAAGGAGATTTGTTTATAAAGTGTATTAAGTTATCTATCCTGTTTCACTGGGTCTTGATGCTCACGGGAAAAGTGGAAGCAGTCAAACAGAGTCCCCTTCTGGGCAGATTGCGTCAGGCATAAGCATGTTAAGGCAGGTCTCTTTTAAACAGAAATCAGGACCAAGGACAGTTCCCACTGAGCCCTGATTTCTATAGAGAGATTTATGAGCAGAGAGCTAAAGCCAGCGGAAAGCTTACAGCGGGCATAGGCAAACTCGGCCCTCCAGATGTTTTGGGACTACAATTCCCATCATCCCTAGCTAACAGGACCAGTGGTCAGGGATGATGGGAGTTGTAGTCCCAAAACATCTGGAGGGCCGAGTTTGCCTATGTCTGGCTTACAGGCTAGTAAGGCCTGTACTGTAGTTGGGGGTCTGTCCATGGCATCTTAAAGAGCCCTTGACTGATTCTGGAAGCACTTACAATGATGAGTCTGAGAAAGGTACCGTATTTTTCGCTCTATAACACGCACCCGACCATAACACGCACGTAGTTTTTAGAGGAGGAAAATCCATAGGCATGCCACCCGTAGGCATTCCCTCCATAACACGCACAGACATTTCCTCTTACTTTCTAGGAGGAAAAAAGTGAGTGTTATGGTGCAAAAAATACGGTAGATGTGCTATTTCCTCAGACCTGGAATGGCCAAGAGGGGCAGCCTGCATTCTCCTTATACTGGCATTCAGAAATGGATTCAAGGATGACATCATCTGAAATAGAAGTGCAATGATGTCCTCGCAGAATGTGCTTCTTCTCACACATAACACCCATTTCCTACACTTCCAGCATACATCTCTGGACTTGGAATGCATTTTAGTGGAACACTGCATTTTGCCCATCTCTCATAAAATTTGCCATCTGTAAAACTGGAATCATCCCGAGAGCAACAAGTGTTCTGGTCTGAATGCACTTGAAGCAGCCACATTTAGCAATTCTTAATCTGATCAGTGCCTGGAGAGGAGACTGCCTATGAAACCTATCTATGCCCTTCCCTCGTAGAAGAAAGACAGGATCCAATACAATAATGCAGATAAACATTTCACACAAAAATACCCCTTGTATTAGTGTCGTGCAATATTATGGAAAACTCTGCCAATAGAGATTCAGTAAGGCACCTTCTGTTTCAACTTTTAAATACCTGCTGACAACCAATCTATTCCATTAAGCTTAAGATCACAACTTTCCATATTGGTTAGCTGATTGCTGATTATATTTTTATACGATTTTTATTGTACGGTTCTATACATAATTGCTGTAAACTACTCTGATATTTTTCATAAATAGTGGTATATAAATATTTTTTATTAATAAACAAAAAACTGGAATGCTGATATACACTTAAGGGCAGATAAAATCTTTATAGAGAGCCAGTGTGGTGTAGTGGTTAAGAGCAGCAGTCTCGTAATCTGGTGAACCGGGTTCGCGTCTCCGCTCCTCCACATGCAGCTGCTGGGTGACCTTGGGCTAGTCACACTTCTCTGAAGTCTCTCAGCCCCACTCACCTCACAGAGTGTTTGTTGTGGGGGAGGAAGGGAAAGGAGAATGTTAGCCGCTTTGAGACTCCTTAAAGGGAGTGAAAGGCGGGATATCAAATCCAAACTACTCCTCCTCCTCTTCTTCTTCTTCTTCTTCTTCTTCTTCTTCTTCTTCTTCTTCTTCTTCTAATTAAAATGAAAGTGGTTGTTGTTGTTCATTAGATTTATATACAAATTTATAGGCCTATCCTCCCCATGTTTTGAAAGTGTGGGATTAAAGGCACATAAATATGATCTAGGATGTCAAGTGACTGGTAGGGTCTCAAAATATACAGAGTTCTCTGTAGACAACATTTCTTCATTAACCTTTATCCAAGGAACTTCTTTGTGCAAGTAATGGCATTCAGTTGAGAGCTACCCCCCTGCCCTGACGTAAATGGGAAGGACCACAAGATGGCATTAGAAAATGCCTGAGGTTCTTGCTTGGGACCCTGGTGTTCCACACCCTGACAAATGACTCATCTGTTGCCGTTGGAAATACTTCACGGGGAGTGGTAGCATTACATAATTTCCATAATTAGCAATTGTCCGGAATTTGGGGGTGGAAGTGAAGAAGTAAACGGATTTGTGTCTATGAAGTCCTGTTGAATCTCCAACATGTCATAGGAGGCCCACTAGACTCAGCTGTTTTAATACACAGATCAATTTTGCATTACCTCCTTCTAGCTGTGAGTGCTCATAGCGGGAGGCCATAAAACATTTATAGGCCCAAGAATGCAAATTGAAGCAAAGAGTGAATCTTCAGTCTGTGGGCAGGCCTTCTGGTGAAGCAGGATTGTCAAAAGAGGTTGTGGTGAGCATTTGCTGTGCCTCAAACCCCTATGAAAATTTTATTTTCATTTCCTTTACATAGCTTCACCTATCTTACGATTATGGGGGTTTCAACATAACATGGTTTTTTTATATTAAAAAAAATGCACATATGAAGATTTGCCATGCATTAAAATAGCAAGACAGACAGAGCAACAGATTTTATTCCAAGACACCACTGACAGGAAAAACTAACTCATGTTTGGAAGCAGAATGAGGTACAGGCTTGTTAAGAGTACACCATTCCGGGCAGCAGAGAGGGGATATTATTATTATTATTATTATTATTATTATTATTATTATTATTATCATTTTAAAGTAGAAGTCCTATTCAGCTGTGCTAGTTTTCTAAGGGAAAGCCATTCTTTATGAAGAGAGGGAACCAAACAATAACTTTTCCATTATGACAGCAAAAGCTGTAGCCTATAGCATGAGAGAAAAAGGAGGCAAGCAAACCAGCTCATCCAACTCTACCTTCATTGTATCACATGGCAAATCTGAACATACAGGTTATTCTTAGAGTAGTCAAACAGGTCAGAAAAGAAGCGTAAATGAAACCAGGGTTGAGAAATACATTTGCCAGGTTTAGGGATGTCAGAGGAATCCATTGACAATGGACTGTCAAATAGTTCTCCTTCGGTCTGCCCATTCAACTCCCTTCACAGCATGGACTCTTCCTGTCAATCCTTTTTACCTTCTGTGCAATGAAATTGTTTTGTTATTATTATAAAAATATTACATATAAATAAATGCAGGTTGTCCTTTGCAATCTATGTTGTTGACATATTCATTGATATATAATTGCTGCTGTCCTGACAGGGGCTTCATTTCTTTCTCTCTCTCTCTCTCTCTCTCTCTCTCTCTCTCTCTCTCTCTCTCAGCTCTTCATTCCTAGAGGCATTGTATATGCACTAAAACTGCAATCCTAATCATGTCTACTCAGAAGGAAGTCTAACTGAATCCCAGGTAAGTGAGGTTACAAAGGCAGCCTTAATCCACTTCCCACATTGAATTTTAAAAACCAGTGGAATGTGTCCACCCACCGCATTACTGTGTGGTTTTTTTTCCAAATGGAAAGAAGTGATCTCTTATGTTACCTGCAAGTTTTATCTGTGTTCCTCAATAAAAGTCTGAGCCTCGGCCAAAGTGGGTAGAGCCATCTGAACTTGACTGCTCATTTATGACCATCCGTCCATCACATCTTTGTTTTAAGATCTTTGCTTAAAAGTGTCTGTGCTTCCATGCATTATTCTTTTTTACATGACACTTTGCCTTACACATGTATAGCACAGACTCAAACTGGTTAGGTACATTAGTAAAACAAGTCCTACGCACTAATTCAGTCAGCTTCAGGATTTAGATTTTATGTATTCTATTATATGAGGCCTCGGAGACTGAAATGGAGAAAAGTAGGATGCACTCAAAACAAAAGAGGACAATAATTCTCTAACTGATCCTAGACTTGTATAATTCAGTGTGGGTTTTCAGCTCTTAATTAGAAGACAGCCATTAAGGCATGTGTCTATGTGTATTGGATCAAATTGTGGCATATATTATCAGCTGCAGATTTAAACAAATAAGAGATGTGATTTGATGAAGAAGAAAAAGCCTTTTTCTTAACTGATAAAAATATTGTAATATGCTTAATATCAAATGTGACATTGCATAAGTGATGTTTTCTTCAATAATTAGTGAATTTGCACAGGGAAAGGCTGGAAAAGCATTTGTTAAATTTAAAAATTCAAATTATGTCTCCCTGTTTTCTCTCTCACTCTAATTTGGGTTTGGTTTTTCGGACCTTCGTGTAAAGTCAAATCTTTGTATGCCGGAATATCATGACTGTGTCCCAGATTCATTTCTCTTTTATTTTTTATTTTTTTATATATAATATTTATTAAGGTTTTACAAAAACAAAAGTTTACAACATAAAGAAAAAGCATAAAAAAGAGAGAAATAAGAGAAAATACAAAAAATACAAAAATACATACCGAAGAAAAAAGAAGAAAAACGGGAAAAATACAAGATACAAAAAACAAGTAAATAAGAAAAAATTAAAAACAAATCCATTTTTTTATATCTTTAGGCTCATTTGCTTGTTTCCTTGACCTCCTCACACCTCCCCTTTTTGTATTCCCATTTACATAATCAATTCAGCAAATCCTTACCCTCTTTCCTTTATCTTAACTCTATATCTTAACATATTATAACTATTTTTTCATCCATTAACAATCCATTTTTGCATATTCTTATTAACCTTGTTGCTAATGCCACTTAATTTCAATCCAGCATCATTTTAACATTCATTAATTTTACAATATTTCTGCAAATAGTCTTTAAATTTCTTCCAATCTTCTTCCACCAACTCTTCTCTCTGGTCTCGGATTCTGCCAGTCATTTCTGCCAATTCCATATAGTCCATCACCTTCATCTGCCACTCTTCCAGGGTGGGTAAATCTTGTGTCTTCCAATACTTTGCAATAAGTATTCTTGCTGCTATTGTTGCATACATAAAGAAAGTTCTATCCTTCTTTGGCACCAATTGGCCGACTATGCCCAGGAGAAAGGCCTCTGGTTTCTTCAGGAAGGTATATTTAAATACCTTTTTCATTTCATTATAGATCATCTCCCAGAAAGCCTTAATCTTTGGGCACGTCCACCAAAGGTGAAAGAATGTACCTTCAGTTTCTTTTCATTTCCAACATTTATTATCGGGCAAATGATAGATTTTTGCAAGCTTGACTGGTGTCATGTACCACCTGTATATCATTTTCATAATATTCTCTCTTAAGGCATTACATGCCGTAAATTTCATACCAGTGGTCCACAACTGTTCCCAGTCAGCGAACATAATGTTATGTCCAACATCTTGTGCCCATTTAATCACAGCAGATTTGACCGTTTCATCCTGCGTGTTCCATTTTAACAGCAAGTTATACATTCTTGAAAGTATCTTAGTTTTGGGATATAACAGTTCTGTTTCCAATTTTGATTTTTCCACCTGGAAGCCAATTTTTTTGTCCAAATTATAGGCCTCTCTTATTTGATAATAATGAAGCCAATCTCGCACTTTATCTTTTAATTTCTCAAAACTCTGCAATTTCAATTTGTCTCCTTCTTGTTCCAGAATTTCCCAATATTTCGGCCATTTGGCCTCCATATTGAGCTTTTTCTGAGCCTTTGCTTCCATCGGTGACAACCACCTTGGGTTTTGTTTTCTAGTAGGTCCTTATATCTTATCCAGACATTGAACAATGCTTTCCTGACAATATGGTTTTTAAATGCTTTATGTGCTTTAACCTTGTCGTACCACAAATATGCATGCCACCCAAAAACGTTATTAAAACCTTCTAAATCCAAAATGTCTGTGTTCTCAAGAAGCAGCCAATCTTTCAACCAGCAGAATGCTGCTGATTCATAGTAAAGTTTAAGGTCTGGCAGGGCAAATCCACCTCTTTCCTTTGCATCAGTTAATATTTTAAATTTTATTCTGGGCTTCTTGCCCTGCCAGACAAATCTAGAAATATCTCTCTGCCACTTCTTGAAACAATCCATTTTGTCCAAAATTTGCAGTGATTGAAACAAATATAACATTCTTGGCAATACATTCATCTTTATAACAGCAATTCGACGCAACAAGGAAAGCTTCAAATTTGACCATATTTCTAAGTCCTTTTTCACTTCTGACCAACATTTCTCATAGTTATCTTTGAATAAGTTTAAGTTCTTAGCCGTCATATTAACCCCCAGGTATTTTACTTTCTTAACCAATGTTAAACCTGTCTCCTTCAGAAACCTCTGTTTCTCAATCGGTGTTAAATTTTTCTCAAGAACTTTAGTTTTTAACTTGTTCAGCTTGAATCCTGCCACATGACCAAATTCTTGAATCAGTTCTAATACTCTTTTAGTACTAGATTCTGGCTCCTGTAACATCAAAACTAAGTCATCTGCGAACGCTTTCAGTTTGTATTGTTTGGCTCCGACCTGTATACCTTTAATCAGACGGTCCCTTCTAATCATATTTAGCAAAACCTCCAGGACCGAAATAAACAGCAATGGGGAAATTGGGCAGCCTTGTCGTGTACCTTACTCTATCCTGAGATCCTCTGTCACCACATTGTTAACAATTAGTTTAGCCTTTTGTTCTGAGTAAATTGCACTTATACCATTTTCAAACCCTTGACCAACCCCCATCCCCTGGAGATTTTTCTTCATAAAATTCCAAGAAATATTGTCAAAGGCTTTCTCCGCATCTATGAAAATTAAAACTGCTTTAGTATTGATATTCACTTGCAACTTCTCCAAAATGTTAATTATATTCCTCGTGTTGTCAGACAAGTGTCTACCTGGGAGAAAGCCGGCTTGGTCCTTATGTATCACTTCCACTAATACTTTTTTTAATCTATTAGCCAAAATATCAGCAAATATTTTATAATCCACATTGAGCAGGGATATGGGGCGGTAGTTCTTAAGTTGTGTCTTTTCAGACTCGGTATAAGCGTAATATAGGTCTCCTTCCACGACTCTGGCGCTTTTCCCCCCTCCAAAATTTCATTACAAACCTCCTTTAGTGGTTGAATTATCCAATCTTTCAAAGATCTATAATATTTTGAGGTTAGGCCATCAGGCCCTGGAGATTTGCCCAACTGCATATTCTGAATGGCACCTTCTACCTCCTGTTCTGTAATTTTATGATTCAGCATTATCTTATTTTCTTGAGAGATTTTTTGTAATCCATTTGTTTTTAAAAATTGGTCCATATCAAACTCTTTCTGTGGCCCTTGTGTATATAACTGTTTAAAATACCTCTGGAAGCATTTTCTAATTTCCACTGGGTTCTGGATGTTCTTTCCTTCCAAGTTAGTAATAGTATTGAGCTTTTGTCTTTTTTTCATTTGCCAAGCTAGCAATTTTCCACATTTATTAGCAGATTCAAATGTCCTTTGTCTCATTTGTTTAATTTTGCATTCAATTTCCTGATTCATCATCTTCATATATTGCACTTGGTATAACTTTATATCTCTCAGAATCTCTTGTGACTTTGGTTTCGCTCTCAGTTTCTTCTCACCCTCTTTTATTTTTTCCAAAATTTTATCTTTTTTCTCATTTTGGGCTCTCTTCTTTATTGCATTCTGTTGAATAAGCAACCCCCTTATAACTGCTTTACTTGCGTCCCAGATTATTCTTTTTTCAATAGTGGTGTTCAAATTTATCTCAAAATAGTCTCTCAAGGTTTTTTGGGCCTTCTTGGTGACCTCTTGATCTCTAAAAAAGGTGTCATTCATCCTCCATCTAAAGGAACCAGTTGGTGTTAATTTCATCTCCATTTTCACAGCGTTATGGTCGGAGCAAATTTTTGGGCAAATTTCCACTTTTTGAGTCTTAGGTGCCAGTCCTCTAGTTATCCAGATTTGGTCAATTCTTGTCCATGTCATTTTGGCTTCAGAAAAGAAGGTTCCCTCTCTACCCAAGGGGTTCTTAGTTCTCCAAATATCAATCAAGTCCATATTGTCAGTCAATTCAAAAAAGGTTTTTGGTAGTCTGCCATCTTTGGTAACTACCTGTCTCTGCGACTTGTCCATGTTTGTAGATACCACTCCGTTCATATCTCCCATCATAATGATGTTGTAGTCCATATAGTCTAGTTTAAAGTTTATATATAGAAATATTGTAAAATTAATGAGTGTTAGAAAATTGTTGGAATGAAACTTTATGGCTTTAGTAGAAATGTTATAAGGAGTTAAGTATAAATAAGTACTTTAGTATTAATGGAAATTAAGGTTAAAAATATGTTAAGATATTCATAATGATAAAAATAGAGAACGATGGACTGTGTCCCAGATTCATTTCTCTTTTATTTTTATGGTTGGTTTTTTTTTCATGATTCCACAAATTCAATGATTCCCCTAATTTCATGATTCCCCTAATTCAAAGCTGGTGACTGGCAGACTGAAGAGAATTTTTATTTTTAGTGTTCTTTATTTTTAGTATTCTTTATATCCATTCAATTTTTGTCTCCATGGAGCTCAAGAGCTCCTTTCCCTCATGTTATCCCCACAACAAACCTTTAGGTAGGTTAGACTGAGGGATAGTGAATGGCCCAAAGTCATAAAGTGAACATCATAGCTGAGAGGCAATTTTAACCCTAATCTCCCAGGTCCTAATCCACTTAATATCTCTCCCATTGTAACAAAATTAATGGACTATGCAGAATTAGATGAAATGACAGGAAGGATTCGAAACCTGCAGGACCAGAAATTTACAAAAGATTGGAAGAAATATACGAACTATTTGAAGAGCATCTGTAACCAACAAATTACACTAGTAGGACTACAAGAAGCTGTGTAAGGAGAAATGTATGAAGCATTGCGAATTAGAGGAAAAAATAGTGATATTAGTTATGAGTTAATAGTGGGAAATGTGTATTTAGTGATTAGATTGGAAAATTTTCAGATGAGATTGATGGAAGTCAAAAAATGTATAAGATGTCAAAATATGTTTAATTACTGTTGGAAATGATATGTTGAAAACTAATAACAATTATTATATATAGTGAGAGGGTGGGGTGGGGTATTACTCAGAAGGGTGGTGGGAATGGGTGATTGGCTGATAGGTGTGGTAAACCTGTTGACGACTGTTAACGACTGCAATTGGTCTTACAGGAAAAAGCAAGGGGTGAGATGGCTAAAAATAGCTTTATCATGTATAATGAGATAAGAATCCAATGTCTCTATTCAGACCAGGTCTCTCCATGGTTTTAAGTTTGGTAATAAATTGCAGTTCAGCAACTTCTCTTTCCAGTCTATTTCTGAAATTCTTTTGTAATAAGACAGCTACTTTGAGATCTTGTATAGAATGTCCTGGGAGACTGAAATGTCCTCCTACTGGTTTCTCTATGTCTGGTTTCTCCCTGCCCTCTTACTATGTACTGTATAAGGGTCTGGTGACCTCTGTTTCAGTGTATCTAAGAAGTGTGCATGCACACGAAAGCTCATACCAATAACAAACTTAGTTGGTCTCTAAGGAGGAATTTTTAAATTGTGTTATCTATGCTAACTGTAGGGACGCGGGTGGCGCTGTGAGTTAAACCACAGAGCCTAGGACTTGCCGATCAGAAGGTTGGCGGTTCGAATCCCTGTGACAGGGTGAACTCCCGTTGCTCGGTCCCTGCTCCTGCCAACCTAGCAGTTCAAAAGCACGTCAAGGTGCAAGTAGATAAATAGGTACTGCTCTGGCGGGAAGGTAAACAGTGTTTCCGTGCACTGCTCTGGTTTGCCAGAAGCAGCTTAGTCATGCTGGCCACATGACCCGGAAGCTGTACACCGGCTCCCTCGGCCTATAGAGCGAGATGAGCACCGCAACCCCAGAGTCGGTCACGACTGGACCTAACGGTCAGGGGTCCCTTTACCTTTACCTTTATGCTAACTGTAAGTGGATCTCCAAGGTGCCAGAAAGGGGACATTCCCACTCCCACCTGGAGATGCTGAGGATTAGACCTGGGACATTCTGCATGGAAAGCAGGTGCTCTATAACTGAGCTAAGACCCTTCCCAACTGATGTTACAAAGGATTTTTTTAAGTGCTTGCCCCAAAGTGAGGCACATCTGGGCTCCACATCAGACAGCTAAATATATTGGGGCAGGCCACTACTGTATTAGCTTCTTTCTGCACTGCTGGGTTTCTGTTAGGAGTATCTAACTGATTTATTAAGATAGCCAATGAGGGTGGTGGTATGGGAGAGAG
Organism: Podarcis raffonei; assembly: GCF_027172205.1. NCBI lineage: Eukaryota > Metazoa > Chordata > Lepidosauria > Squamata > Lacertidae > Podarcis > Podarcis raffonei. The sequence goes on from NC_070618.1 coordinate 24,379,482, forward strand.
GGGGTCCTATTATTTCTTATTATGTCTATTGCATCTATGTACATTGTCTGCTATTTACTCCCAGATTTATGAACCTTCACATTTCACTTTTTAATTAGCAGGATTCTGAACTCATTCAAGCACGTCACAGGCATTTAATTGTGAAGGAGATAAATAATTGTGAAATGAGTCTGGCTTAAGAAAGGAAGGAACCCAAATGTCCCATTCAAATGCAGCATCTCAAAGAGTGTTCTTCTTGGAACACAGAATGCGCCTTTATTATAATATTCAAAACAATCCGAGGCTGGAAAAAATGGGTTGCTATTTTTAAAAATACGCACACATATTCAATGTACAAGAGTATTCCTAGAACATGACTCAGCTTTTCCTTTAGAATCTGACTTGCTTTACTTGCTTGTTCTTAATAAGATTACCAAAATAATGTGGCACATTTTCAGCACTTCTGACAGATGCTGAAATGGGAAAGGACCGACAAGGAGAAACCTTCACATCAAAACATCTTTGGAAGTTAGCAGATGGGGGTGGGGGGAATGATGACTACCTGGAGGGAAATGGGCAGGAGAAGACAATGCAGCTTGAGAGGGGAAGACACATAGCCCCATAACTCCCAGTGAGTGACCCTGCCTCAGGGGTCATAAAGCTCTTTGTGCAAGTTTCTTGAATAATTGTTCACCTGAAAAGTGACTTGGGATACGCAACAATTGTTCCAGGCTCTTGCCTTTCCAGCACACACCTGCCAAGTGACCAAATTCTACTGTTGTGAGTGGAGGGAGCTGGGTTCATCCATCCTTCATGCACCACCTAATACAGTGGTATCTTGGTTCTCAAACGCCTTGGAACTCAAACACTGCAAACCCGGAAGTAAGTGTTCCAGTTTGCAAACTCTTTTCGGAAGCTGAACGTGCTCCGTTTTGAGTGAACGCTTCTGTTTTGAGCGTTACACTTCCGTTTTGAGTGCTATACTTCCATTTTGAGTGCCACACTTCTGTTTTGAGTGTTATGCTGAGGTCTGTCTGTTTTTGCTATTTATTTTGTGTTTTTGTTTCTGTGGCTCTCTTTGTGTGTGTGTGTGATTGTGTGGGAACCCAGTTCAGCTGCTGATTGATTGATTGATTGATTGATTGATTCTGTGACTACATTGTTTCTTGCTTTCATTTTATGGATCAATGGCCTCGTTAGATAGAAAAATTCATGTTAAACTGCTGTTTTAGGGGTTGTTTTTCAAAGTCTGGAACAGATTAATCTATTTTGCATTACTTTCTATGGGAAAGCACGCCTTGGTTTTGGAACGCTTTGGTTTTGGAACGGACTTCCGGAATGGATTAAGTCTGAGAACCAAGGTACTACTGTAGAGAATTCGATTGTTGAAGTAGCCAGGCCAGCTTCTAGCTAACAGGCCCTAAGTACAGGGTTGTTAGTATAAGAAAGAAAGTTGTTTTGTTCCAGAAGCCAGAGCTGAGTTGTGTGAGAGAGCTGAGCTATAAGCAGGTTGCAGCCAGAAGCCTGAGTGGTAGAGCTATGCTTGATTTCTGTTTGAACCCAAGGCTGTGCTATTGGACTAGATGATCCTTGGGGTCCCTTCCAATGCTACAATTCTATGAGAAGCAAGACCTTCTAGGGTGTTAATGCTGTGAGCCCCTCCATCGCAGGCTCAGGTTGTATATATGTGTAAATAAACGATATATCATAAAGACACCATGGTCTCTGCTGTGCCTCATTCCAAGGAAACCTAGCCCTGGGTAAGCGTCTGGAACCCCTGCAATCTCACACTGCTCAGAGATTTATTGGTATTGCTGCTTGTCACCCCAGTCTGGCAATCTTGCCCTCATTGCTAACTTCATCTACCCAGGGCCACAGTATGGAGTAAGCAAAAAATAGGCAAACATCCTCCTGCCAGCCAATCATAGGAGAGAACAAAAGCATGCTACTCAGCCCCATATAGTCACTGGCTAATCTTACATTGCGAACTGCGAAGGTGGGCGGGGTGGTGTGTCTCTGAAGAAAGAAGGGGAGTAGGCTGGCAAACTGCCTTAAATCTCCTCCGCCTGCTCCTCAGAACCCATAGCATCTGCACAAGGGTGAGCCTGGAAGTGGCTTCTTGCCCCTTCCTCAAATGTGCTCCCATCCGAACCTCTTTGGAAACCCAGATTAGGGAGCAGCTGTCTGACAATTTTATATGGCGTTACTAGTGCTGAAACATGTGATGTAGCAAACCTTCTAGTTGGATATTATCTTGACAAATATGAGGAAACAATGAAATGTAATCCTGGCATTCATCCCAAAGCTTTTTCTGCTCTACCTGCTGAAGCCAAATCTTCCTATCTTTACAGATTTTATTTATTAAATCCTAATTATTCATATCGTACCGGCGAAATGTCTGAATTGTTATGATGCCACCAGAAATGGAACAGAAGACAATGAGAGCCAGGACGTTCATATCGGATGTGCTAAAAATATTTAATTATAATACCGTAAGCTCCATTTGATTGGCACACAGCCCAGTGGAAAGAGCAACCTGCCAATTAAGCAATGATCCCCAATTATCACGGGCTCATAGGAGAATATTGTTCCGGAAGATATTCTCTTTCATTTCATGAATTACTTTTAAATAACTATTGTAAAAAGCATTACAACTTTAAAAAAATTATAAGAAGGCAAAGATTAACCGACTGCTACAATAATGGAGCACAAAAGCTGCTTGAAACTAACAAAAGGCCAACCAGCAGAAACATATTCTATTAAAGAGCAAGAAGGGTCTGAGAGAGTCTAGTGAGAGTGAGAGTGATTCAGACTTAAAATGATCAGAGTTCAGGAGACAATTTACAATCTCATGAGATCTGCATGAAAATCTAGGGTACCATCCAACCGGGGCTCAAAGTATGGCGCTAGAAAATATGTGGTTTGGTTTCTTTTCAGATTTGGTCAGAATCAATTATGCCTGCTGAAAAGTACAAGGGTGAGGTTCTGGTTTATCTTCATCTTGTCACCAAGAATATGGTGTCGCTTCTGCCATTGTGAATAGACCCATGGCACTTGGGTGAAGCCCATGTCTCCAAACCAACCAGTCTCATGAGTGAGTGAGCTGGTTCTCAACTTTAAGAGATGATGAGAGAGGTGTGTCTGTCAAGACATCTTCACAGCTTTCGTCCAGTCTGTTTTCAAACCTGCTAGCCACACCTTCAGTATTCTACTCCTATGGCCTGACCTACTTTGTTGCTAGCCTTGAATAAGGTTTAATTCCTACTTACGCATAAGAGCCATAGCTGTGGTGTTTGTGGGGTGGGAGCTAGAACACATTTTCTCTTTTCAAAAGTTCCTCAAATGTACTGAGAAAATGGAATCTTTTCTGCAGTCTCCCAACCTCTACACATTCATTAGAAAGTTGGGATGTTGCCTGTGCATGTACAACCTGCTAATGTTTCTGCTCACTTTGAAACATCCAATTTCATTTTTAGGGGGTGGACACTTTGGCTTGATCCCCAAACAGGGAGAAGACAGGAGTAATACCTGTTCCCCTTGTCTTTTGATTTTTCATTTTTAACTTCCAGCGGCTTTGCTGGTGGAGTCGTCAAAGGTAGGGTTACCAGATGTCCCTGGTTCCCAGGGACAGTCCCCAGATTTGCAAATCTGTCCCTGGACAAATTCCGTCCCCGGAATGTCCCCAGATTTGCAAATCTGTCCTCGGGAAACGTGGCAGCGGCAGCCTCAGCAGCCCAGAGCCAGCCTGGTAGCGTAGTTGGCTCTGGCTAGATTCAGGAGCTGCTCTCTGCCGAGGGAGAACCAGGGACGTCTGGCGGTACAGATCTCCTGCCCCTTTCCCCCTTTGTTTTAACAGATTGGGAGAGGCTCGGGAGTCGTGGGTGGGCGGCCATTGCCCAAGAGGGGCGCAAGGCGCGTGGTTTCTCTGCCAGGCAAGGTGCAAAGCCCTTCTTTCGTACCCTGTGAAACATAAATGCGCAGAGTTTTAATAAAACTGTGGAACGGCTGCCTGCCCACGATTCCCAAGCCTCCCCCGATCAGTCAAAACAAAGGGGGAAGGGGGCAGGAGATTGGGGGAGGCTTGGGAATCACAGTTGGGCAGCGCGCCATTGCCCAGTTTTTTAAAAACTCAGAGTATTTATGTTTCACAGGGTGCAAAAGAAGGGCTTTGCACCTTTATACAACATGCATGTGTGCTTGGGCCCAGGGTCTTTTACCTCACCATCCCCACTACTGACTCCCTGTTGCTACTCAGCTTCAAAAATTCTTTGCAAAAATCTGCTAACCATAGACAAAGGAGCTCTGAATGTCAGAGTGCCCAAACCTTGTAAGTCACATTTAAGAGTTTAGCTCCAACTTTAACTTTCTCCCTCTGCAGCCACATGCCTCAAAAGGGCCTAACCTGGCAGGATCGGCCTCCTATATGCCTTTAACATACCATAGCATTTTGAATTGTCTTGCTCCTACCAGCTAATGTGGCATAACTCTTTTGTAATACCCAAAGGTAAGTTCAATAGAGGCAGGATGAACCATGCACTCTAAAACTTTCATTGTTCAGTATGAAAGCAGGTTTACGTACAAACAGAACTAATGAATTTTATTTAATACTGGCTATCTCTGAGTGGCTCTACAACAGGGATAATACAAGGAAGCATTGAAGAAACCTATTATATAAAAATAATATATTAAAGTGTCACAGTCACACATCACTAAGGAGCATTCTAAGAAGGGCTGTGTTTTTCCCCTACACTAAGCAACTGCTTATTTCATGGTTAAAAGTGGCACATTACACAGCACATTTGACCAAAAGAGGGGAGACGGTTGGAAATTAAGCAAACCATTTACTGCTGTTTCAAAAGAAGTTGAGTGGCATTTTTAGCTATCTGCAATAAGTATCAAAAATATAGATTTATTATACTGCCTATAGGTAAGGCAATCATCACCATCATCATCACTTCTGGGACCACAACGCTACCATTACTGAATCCTAGGTGGCATGCAACATGCATTAAGAAAAAGCCTAAACCCAATTCAAATCCGTTTGTGAAAAACAATCGTCACCACCTAATAGCAATTCAACAACATATTGCTTAGTGGTCTGTTGATGTGTCAGAAAGTAGAGGGGAGTCATAACTGGCAGGAACCATGACTGGCAGAACTTTGCTGTCAAGTCTACACTTAGAGTCTAGACCAGGGTTTCCCAACATTTTTCTGATGGTGGCCCCCATCAACCTTGTTTCCCTCTTGACTGCTGCCCCCCATAAATAAAAATCAATACAAATCTGAAGTCCTGCCCCCTCCTCACAAAAGCCTGCCCCTTTAACAAAAATCCTGGCAACACCCATGCCCCCCCCATCCTACCGGTAGAAAGGTAGCTATTTAAATGTTTTGCTTGTAAATAGAACATGCTTTTTTATAATTTATACAAAATACAATTACATAAAATGATAGGAACATAATGAAATGTTGTTAAAGCAGAAAAACATAGAATCCTGGAGCTGGAAGAGACCCCGAGGGCCATCTTTCTAGTGCAACCCTAAACAATGTAGGAAACTCAGCTAAAGCATCCATGGCAGATGGCCATCCAAACTCTGCTTAGAAACCTCCAAGGAAGGAGAGTCCAGAACCTCCCGAGGGAGATCCATCTTCACTGTATCATAAAAATTAAACAACACTTAGGGGACGCGGGTGGCACTGTGGGTTAAACCACAGCTCGAATCCCCATGATGGGGTGAGCTCCCGTTGCTCTGTCCCAGCTCCTGCCAACCTAGCAGTTCAAAAGCACACCAAAAGTGCAAGTAGATAAATAGGTACTTCTCTGGCAGGAAGGTAATCATTACAGGAAGGTAATTAAAAACATAATTAAATTATATTTGTTAATGACATAGCAGTATAACATAGACTTTAGTGGATCAGAAACAGTGCTGATTTCAATGATGGGATGGACATTGCTGCCTTCTTACATCTCTACCCATAAAGTCCATTGGGCTTGATCCATGTAAAGATCATTGTTGGTCCCAATGAAAGCAAAAGGGCTTAACTGAGCTGTAGTTCACTCATTCCGTTAGGGGATGCGGGTGGAGTGCGTGGGATGTGGAGTGCGTGCTTTCAAATCACTGGAAAAGAGAAGACTGAGAGGAGATATGATCTCTCAAGGGCTGTCACATGCAAAGGGGAACAAGCTTGTTTTCTCCTGCTCTGGAACCAATGGCTTCAACATAAAAGAAAGGAGTTTCCAACCTAAACATCAGAAAAAACCTTCTGTCAGTAAGAGCTGTTCCACTGTGGAATGGTCTCCCTCTGGAGGTTGTGGACTCTCTTTTCTGGAAGGCTTTTAAGCAGAGATGGAATGGCCATCTGTCATTGGTGCTTTAGCTGAAATTCCTACATTGCTGAGATGATCCTTGGGGTCCTTTCCAACTCTACAATTCTATGATTCTATAGGCATACAAGGTGATAGTGTGTACGCTAGATGTCCCTAACCCAGTGTGTCAGGAATGTGTGCAGGAGCCAGGCCCTGTGACTGGTAGGGCTTTGCAGGACTGGGGCTTTCCTAAGTTTGTTCTGGAGAGGCAAGGCATGGCTGCACAGGTGAGGCCGATTGGTAACTCACAGCACCTGGTGGCAAGAGTTGGGAAGGGATATAAATTCAGCATTTCCCTTTGGCTCTTTGCCACAGCAACATGCTTCCTGCCTTGCTGCATTTGGATTCTTGACTCCTTGCTTCCTGATCCTTGGACCCTTGGCTCCTTGCTTCCTGACCCTCGGACCCTTGGCTTCCAGACTCCTGGCTTCCAGACTCTCATTCCTGCTCCCACCCTGCCGTCTTGCCCCCAGTCCCGACGTCCTCCTCCAGGACTTTGACCACCCGTAAACCAGACCATGAAAGTGTCCTCTAGATGTTTTGGAGTCCAACTCCCATCAGCCCCTGCTAGCACAGCCATTTGTCAGGGACAATGGGAGTTGTAGTCCAACAACAACTAGAGTGCAATAACTTGGGGAAGGTTGTGAGTCATCTTGCCTGGTGCAGTCTTAAAGCTGCTGCTCTCTGTGGTCCAAGGCAGAAGCCTTTCCAGTTTGAACCATCTAAGAACTGTTAATGGAGTTTACACCTGGAAACAGTCACTGTGGGGGGAAAAGAGCTGCAGCCCACTCTCCTGCAAGCAGAGCTAGTGACAGGATGTGCATTAAAAAATAATGTAGGGCAAGCAGCATTTGTGTAAAGTGTATAATGAAATAATGAAAAGACATCATGCGGGGAGAACAAAATGTCAGTGCTTTAAATAAAGAAATACGTACATTCAAGGGGATGTGAAATGAGTACTGCAGAAGTAAGGGGGGGAAGTGCTTAAGATGCAACTACTGCATATGGGAACACTGCTCTCTAGAGTTGGAGGCTCTCATGTTTGCTGGCAATGCTCCTGACTGTTGCTGGCGATCATTTATTGGTGTCTAAGCATAGCCAGTTGTGTTTCACTTTGGGTATGCCTCTTCTTTGGTCTCCACTCCTTACTGTAGTTGGGGGGTGAATGGACAAGTGGCAAAGGCTGGACTTGTTTTTCAGATAAAACACATGGCCATCACCATTTGCTGAATTATATAGAATGAGCTTCTAAGGAACCTCACTACACTCAAGCAGATTGTTCTTTGCAATCTATCATCTATCTATCTATCTATCTATCTATCTATCTATCATCTATCTATCTATCTATCTATCTATCTATCTATCTATCTATCTATCTCTCTAAACAGCCATCTAACTTCCTAGTCACCAGCACATCTTGAGTTTGAGAATTCCATAAATTAGCAGCTGTGCTATGTCAAAATAAGTATTTCCTTTTTGCCTGTCCTAAACCCACTGGAAGTCAATTCCACTGGGTGACTCAAAGTCCTAGCATGATGAGACATTTTATTAAACTGGCTCTGCACTTACACCAATCCACCTTCATATGTTCTTCCAATGTCAACTCAAAACTGAAATGCCACCATTCAATTTTACTTCTCCTTAATTGGTGTTATGTTGTAAACCACCCTGTGATCCTTGGGTGAAGGGTGGTATAGAAATTTAAATAGTAAATAAGACATTATTTTTCAAGCATTTTGAATGTCAATAGGACTTGACATTGTTAAAAAAAATGTTTTAAATAAATAAACAGGTCTGGAACTGGCATTCATTTCTCACTCATTTAATTTCTACATCTGTTGTGATCATGGCAAGTAGTGTGAAAAGACTCTGCTGAACTGTTGTGGGCACAAAGAACAAGCTAAAAAAGCAGTGGGCTGATTTTAGAAACTGCCAAGATCCAATTCTATCATTGAGCATATGTTAGCAGTCAATACAAAACATCTAACCCTGTATTTTCATCATTCTAAACAGCAGCATTAACACAGCCCCATCTGGATCAAACCAAAGGCCCATCACATGCAACAGTCTGCACTCTCAATGGCCAACCAGAAGCCTATGGGAATCCCATAAGCAGAACCAGAGTGCCACAATACTCTCCTACTCATGATCCCAAATAACTGGTATTCAGGGGTACACTTTATCTATTTTTGGAGATAATATATACCTGGCATAACTTGTAACCATTGATGTGCCTATCTTCCATAAATTTGTCTAATCCTCTTTTAAAGGCTGCCAAGTGTATGGTCTTACCTACATCTTGTGTTAGTTAATTCCATAGTTTAAAAGTGTTGTGTGAAGTTGAACTTCAAGCTGTCTGTCCTGAGTCCCTCGGTCTTCACCTTCATTGGATGGCCCAGAGTTCTAGCCTTATGAGAGCCGTGCAGGAACTTTTCTCTATTCATTTTCTCCACTCCATAGATAATCTAAACCAGGGGTCAGCAACATTTTCCAGCCATGGGCTGGTCCACCATCCCTCAGACCCTGTGGTGGGCTGGACTATATTTAGGGGGGGATGAATGAATTCCTATGCCCCACAAATAACCCAGAGATACATTTTAAATAAAAGCACACATTCTACTCATGTAAAAACACCAGACAGGCCCCACAAATAACCCAGAGATGCATTTTAAATAAAAGGACACATTCTACTCATGTAAAAACCACACTGATTCCAGGACCGTCCGCAGGCCAGATTGAGAAGGCGATTGGGCTGCATTCAGCCCCTGGGCCTTAGGTTGCCTACCCCTGATCTAAACCAAACTACTCCTATTTCAGACAGTCTTCTTTCCAGCTATCACAGATATTGTCACAGAAGAGTCTCAAAGGCTTCAGTTTGAAGTTCACAAAAGTTTGCTGCTGCAGAAGCAACAGTGACCCAACACACTACGACAGGAAGTCCCACTGGGACTGGCTCGTGCAGTTTTTAATCTACTGCAATCTATACATGCTTTCTTTGAAGTAAACCTCATTGAGGGACTCAATGACTACATGTGTAGAGCTTGCAACCTTAATTTGCTAGATAGGATTTGCACCGGGTATAAATCTCTCTCTTTTTCATATGGAAAGAGATAATTCTGCAGCATATTTAGTAATACCTGCCATTGTATGCTACAGATAAACGATGGGGTTAACTTTTCTACTACGTATGCTATAGACCAGAGAACTGGTGGACCCAGTTTCACTGCTATAGTTAACTTTTCTGAATTGGCCAGAACAGAACAAAATCCATTCATAGGAAATACCTAGTCAATGTACTTGATTTATACCATTAGTAACTAATGTTCAAATTAGACAACATAGATTTAGAGACCTGGCCTGTGGAACCCCTGTGTGGTGAAAGTCCTAACAGCAATAATACAGGTTTCTCAAAAAAAAAAAAAAAAGCATTTTTAATTGGCTTTGATCCAATCACACATGCTTGCAAAAGTCTAGAGATGCAAGGAACCATGGGGAATTTTTCCAACATCCCTGGAGGATGCATGTGATCTCAGCAGCACAAAAGACCTGAACTTTATGATTGCTCAACTCTATCACTCTTTTTTCTCTGTTTTGGTAGCAGAAGGAGGAGGGCCCCACTGCTCTCACCTGCTATAGGATCAGTACTCCAAAGAAGCATTTATTTAGGAACTAATAATAATGTAAGAGCCTAACATTTGTGTCCAAGTGTAAAACATCTTAGCAAAAGATATTTACTAGATAGATTAGATTGTGGCATTTCAACAATATCTGCATACATGAAAATGTCACTGTATATGTAACAGCTCTAAAACAAGAGTGTGGTGACAAAGGGGGATTTGAAATAAGCCATGTGTAAAATGTGAGGAAAGAGATCAACTTGGCATTTGAAATTAAGCCCACAGAGCGGGGGGGGGGGGATCAAGACAATTAAAAAAAAATGGAAAAAATGAAAGCAAATGTCTCAGAAAGACAAATGTATGCATTTTCTGGGTTGTTGACTACCTACTACTTTGACCTTCTTTGTTGGCAGCAAATTATCTGATTCATGTCACAAAAATCTGAAAAGCGCAAGACATTTATTTGGCTGCTTGCAGGTAAAAACAAACACAGAAACTTGGTGTACTAGGATGAGTGCTGATAAGTGTTAAAACCGATAAAGTGTTTGCTTAATTTGGGAATTAATATATTCCCTTAAAAGAAAAGTAGAAACAAAATAAAACCAAGGATGGGGAACATGTGCCTCTCCATAAATTGTTAGACACCAGTTCCCATCAGCCCCAGAGGGCATGGATTATGGAAATTTTAGTCTAGCAACATCTGAAAGGCCACAGGCATCCAATCACTGGCCTAAGCCATGAGTGCATGCACACATACTATGTGAAGCCATCTACTGGGCTCAATGGAGCTGTCCAGGGTTCTGTAGGATTTCTGCTCAGTTCAGATTTCTGACTTTGGCTCGTGATTGCTCACTGCCTGCTTCCCCAGCAAGCCCAGAAGCAGATGCAGGACTTGATGGAGACTAGCTAGAGTAATTGCCAACAAAGGTCTGTATAGTTAAAGCTATGGTTCTCCCAGTAGTGGTGTATGGAAGTGAGCCCTGGACCATAAAGAAGGCTGATCACTGAAGAATTGATGCTTTTGAATTATGGTGCTGGAGGAGACTCTTGAGAGTCCCATGGACTGCAAGAAGATCAAACCTATCCATTCTGAAGGAAATCAGCCCTGAGTGCTCACTGGAAGGACAGATCCTGAAGCTGAGGCTCCAATACTTTGGCCACCTTATGAGAAGAGAAGACTCCCTGGAAAACACCCTGATGTTGGGAAAGATGGAGGGCCCAAGGAGAAGGGGATGACAGAGGACAAGATGGTTGGACAGTGTTCTCGAAGCTACCAGCATGAGTTTGACCAAACTGCGGGAGGCAGTGGAAGACAGGAGTGCCTGGCGTGCTCTGGTCCATGGGGTCACGAAGAGTCGGACACGACTAAATGACTAAGCAACAACAACTAGAATAATAGTGTGTGAAATCACTATCCTGCTTCATGTTGATTGAGGCTCGTAGGGGAAGTGGGCATAATCAAGCTGAGACTCTTCTGGGAAGGTCAAATCAGGCAGTCAGGTCACATCTCCTTAAGCTAAACTCTATGAAATACTATTTTGATGCTCACATTGTTGCCAGTTTTTTTGTTTTGTTTTTGTTTCTTACCCAGGCTGATAGAAACAAATGAGAATTCTTAACATTGTGCAATGTATGAAAAAATTATAGTCCAACTACTTCATTCATGAACTTGTGAATAAGGCCATCCAGTGAAAGGGCAAATCTATCAGGAAAAAGGGGTGGGTGGTAGACACAAGACAAATCATAATTAAGCCAAAAGATGAATAAAACCAGAACGATTTTTTCAAAGTTTGCCACTTTATTCCATCAATTTCAATGAGACTCTTTGCTGTTGCAGCACGATCTATCAGCCTGGTATTCCAATCATTGACTGATGGATTGCTGGAGGATTAATGTTGGGGTCATAATGAAGGAAAGAAGCTACCACTCCTCTTGATACCTATTAATCTTTGAAGAAATGATCAATGTCTTGCAGTAAAATAAAAAAATAAAAACAAGAGACCGATATATGATACATTCTCAATTACTTCTAAAAAAAAGTTCAGCAGTCTGTGCAACTGACAGATGAATCCTACAAGCCGGTTTTACACAAGGAGCAAAATCACATGGCAAACCTTCTTCTGAATTGTACCATTTGGCATTCTTATAAAGATAATACTATATATTGGAATCCGTTTACATTTTCCAACGTGAATCAAGTTGTCCACCAAAGCAATGAAAATTTCTTCCCACCTCCTACACATGCCTCATGCCCTCCCATTTGTCTCTGGGTGGGGAGAACCCACCAACCCACCCACCCCAAAAATAGCACATGGGGGAAGGAGAGGATAGACTGTTACAACGAGCAAGCAGAAATACCAGTACTTGCACAACTTGAGCAATTTGCTTAGCACTACATTGAATTCCTCAGAAATAATGTTTAAATCTCGAGATTAAGTTATGGCCCTTTCTGATACCTAACATTTTCTCAGAATGTCACCCTCTTTTCTTTTATCAAAGTTCGGGCAACCTAATTCAGAAATTCTGCCTTTCCCACTCACATATTTGATGCTCATCAACCATCCAACCGGTCTCTTGGCTGGCTACTTTCATATCGTGTCTTTTGTTGGAAAAATGCCCATTCAAATGTTTTCCTGCCCCAGTTTTGACTAGCTGTTTGATCCCAAGAGGTTGGGGTTTAGATGGCAGTCTTTAAAATGTTTCAAGTGACAGATTATGCTCAGGAACCAGCTGTTCACATATTTGAACAGCCAGCAGGAAATCTTTGGGCAGCTCCTGCGTTAAAAAAAAGAAAAAAAGAAAAAGAACCAGGAACTCTGCTGGTATTTTGTGACACTGTTTTTAATCTTCACCATTTCCACTGACAGGAGGATAATAGCGAGCCACAGGAGACCTGTCAAAACTCTACATCCATCCATTTTGCCACCAGTAGATCTAAACAGCCCAAGCAAGCCAACCAAGCAGTCGTGAAACATAACATTTTGGCTGTGATTACTACTTATTCTATCACGAATGCATTTACTCTTCAATCCCCAACCTTCCACCATAATTGCAAATTGCCTTTTCAGGTTTGATCTTGCTACCACGTTTTATTATTAACACCATATAAAATGAAGGCAGCAACCAGAATTGTAGTCATGATCCAGTCACAACTAAACACTCCTGAACCCCATGGATTTTAGTGAAGAAGTTAAGGATGTGATTTTATTTCTGTGACCAAAAGCAATGGGACTTTAATGGGCTTAACTTTGCCAGGATCGTGCCTTGTGTTTTTAATTGCTTGCTTCCCATATATGGTGTATCCTAATGACTACCATGTGGTGAAACCTTTTCAGAGCTGCCTTCCCTTCTGCTTCAGCCAATATGAAGCCTACAGCGTTAATGTATGTGTATTGCTGATGTGCAATGGCCAATGACTTTCTGTGACAATACACCAGGCACTTGATCCTGATGGAGGAGAGCATCAATGTGTAAGAGACTGAGCTACAAATCAGAAATCTCTGCTTCAAATCTCACTTCTGCCACAACCTCGCTAGATATGCAACACACTCTCAATACACAATACACACTCTCAATCAGCCTTAAACCCTCTGAAATATGATGCAGTGTAATAGGCGGGAGTTGATCACGGTGTGGATTTGCCAAGCGTGCTTTCCTCTTAGCATGTTTCTAATCTAATCTAATCTGGTGTACCGGGTTTGCTTCCCCGTCCCTCCACACGCAGCTGCTGGGTGACCTTGGGCTAGTCACACTTCTCTGAAGTCTCTCAGCCTCACTCACCTCACAGAGTGTTTGTTGTGGGGGAGGAAGGGAAAGGAGAATGTTAGCAGCTTTGAGACTCCTTCAGGTAGTGATAAAGCGGGATATCAAATCCAAACTCCTCCTCTTCTTCTTCTTCTTCTTCATCTTCTCCCTTGCGTTGTCAGTGTTTATACTACTTTTTTTTTTATTTGCCTTGAGACAGTCTTTAAACCTCTTTTGTTGACCACCAGCTTTACACTTCCCATTTTTAAGTTCGGACTAGAGTAGTTGCTTTGGAAGACGATTATCAGGCATCCGCACAACATGGCCAGTCCAACGAAGTTGATGTTGAAGAGTCATTGCTTCAACACTGGTGATCTTACTTCTTCTAGTACACTTATATTAGTTCACCTGTCTTCCCAAGTGATGTGTAAAAAATTTTGGAAACACAGCTTGGAAGTAGCACATAAACATCCTGACATGTAGTAGCTACTGCTAGCCCTTTCCATGATTCTTTTTTTTAGTCTCGTGGCCACCATTAGATCGCATAGAATCTGTTTCCTCTGTCCTGTTGTCAATTTCGATACAATGGGTGTATAGTTCAAGAGCCTGTTCACCTCTGAAAATCTTAAATGTTTCCATTGTGTGTTGTTTATATAGTTCAGCACTTTCTCCCAAAACTTAGTGTGGGACACAGTAACAGCATATGTTTCAAAGAAGCATTGTCTATATTACATGTCCAACAAAGAGCTACATTAGATAGTCCTTTCTTCAATAAGCATAAGCATAGGTGGTAAAATGTCTCAATGGCTACTTGCCATTATAGCTCTCTCCAGGATAAGAGGCAACGTGCCTCTGAAAACCAGTTGCTAGAGAACAGCAGCAGGAGACATCTCCTGCCCTCCTACCCTGCTTGTGGGCTTTCTGTAGGTATCTGGCTAGCCATCTGCTAGGAATCAGAATGCGGGACAAGACAGACCTTTGGCTTGATCCAATAGGGTTCTTCCTATGTTCCAACCACATGGCTAATATTTCTAGGAAGGAAGTTATTCTGAAGTGATAGGGATTGGTAATACCTTCAATGCTCAGTGCATGGATATAGTTTAACACCTTTATCAACCATGCTAACAGACTTTGTTGTAACTTTAGGCTACCACCGAGTTCCGCTAACATGGCTGCAAATGTGCTAAACTATGCCTGCTATAAGTGCTAAAGAGTGTACTGAATCATGCAACCTAAATGGATTTTTAAAAGCCCTCTCAGTCTATTTTTAGTCCAGGCAGACCTTTTAGTCAGAGAGTGTGAAGTAGCAGCACTAGCACATGTAGACAGCACAAGAAAACAAAAGTTGTATGTTCTTTACCCTTGCAGCCATGCAGCAGGCTAGTAAAACAACTGTGGACTTAACGTGCAGAGATTGTCCAAGGGCAGATCATGAAAGCCTGTAGATCAGTGTCGGAAGTCATGCTACACATGCAAAAGGTTCTGGGTTTGGTCATCTCCAGGTATGTCCAGGGAAGACTCCTGAGCACATGGTTGAGCTAGTGGTCTGCCTTGCAATATAGCATTGTGCCATGTTCATCAACAATCACTGGAGAAGCTTTCAGAATGCAGGATGTGTGCAGTTTGCATTAGGAAATTCAGTCAAAGGATCTAACATCTTTTGTTACATGTAGGTGGGTGTCAGATGTGGACAATTGAGAATTTAGGGATATTCTCTTGGTGGAAAAGAGGAGACTGAGATCAAATATCTTAAGGGATTTCATGAGGAAGATGGAGCAAGCTTATTTTCTCCCGCTCTGGAGGGTAGGACTTGAACCAATGGCTTCAGAAAGGAGGTTCCAGCTAAACTTCAGAAAGAACCTTCTGTCAGTAAGAGCTGTTCAACAGTGGAGCAGTCTCCCTTGGGAGGTTGTGGACACTCCTTCCATGGAGGTTCCTAAGAAGTTGGATGGCCATCTGTCATGGATGCTTTATGTCATGGTCCAGTTTACGGGCAGTCGACATCCCAGCTGAGGACGCTGGGACCGGGGGCAAGACGGCGGGATGGGAGCAGGAACAGGAGTCCGGAAGCCAGGAGTCAGGAAGTAAGGGTCTGAGGGTCAGAGAGCTGGGAGTCAAGAAGCCAAGGGTCTGAGGATTAGGAAGCAAGGAGCCAAACGCAGCAAGGCAGGAAGTGTGTTGCTGTGTCAAAGAGCCAAAGGGAAATGCTGACCTTATATCCCTTCCCGGCTCTTGCCACCAGGTGCAGTGAGTTACCAATCAGCCTCACCTGCGTGGCCATGCCTTGCCTCTTCAGAACAAACTTAGGAAAGCCATAGTCCTAATGGTCACAGGGCCTGGCTCCTGTACACACTCCTGACACTTTAGCTGAGATTCCTGCATTGCGGGGAATTGGACTAGATGACCCCTGAATGACGCTAAGATTCTATTAAGTATATATTCTGAAGTAGTTCCCTGTGAGGCTCTTGTATTACTTCATTATGGGGTTTGTTGGTAATTATTTCACCTAGATTCAGCCAAGGGATTCAGATTCAGAGGGATCTGGGCACCAGTCAAGTCTAATTGAGACAGCCCTGGATAACCGTGGGTAAGATTGGGTGATCCAGAGTGATCCAGGGCTCTCAGAGGGCAGAGCATCAGGCAGGGGAACCTGCGAGGAGGCTGAGCCCTCTCTGACCACTGGCTGCATCTTCTCAAGAGAAGGTAGGAGCACGACTCTGCTGGCCTCTCCTTTCTGCCTGACACCCCTCCCTGCAGAATCAGTACCTCAGCTGAAAAAATTCATGGAGGATAGGGATACTGCCCACAATGGCTATACTCAGCCTCCATGACTGCAAACACCAGTTGCTGGAAATCACAGGAGGAGAGAGTGATCATGTCTTTGAGTCCGGCTTGCAGGTTTCCCACAGGAATCTGGGTGACCACTTTGAGAACAGGATACTGGACTTGATAGGCCATTGCCCTGATACAACAGGTTCTCCTTATGTTCTTATGACTCTGCTGCACTGGGGCTTTTCCTTTATTTAATCCTCTAAGTTTCTAGTACTGTTTTGGTTCAGAGTAGCACCCCTGTATCCTTAAACCAGTCTTACATACCTTCCAACATTTCTCCGATGAAAATAGGGGTGTCCTATTCCATATTAATAAGAATAAGAATAACAATAATTTTATCATTTATACACCACCCATTAAACATTTTAAAACATCCCTACACAGGGCTGCCTTCAGATGTCTTCTAGAGATTGAGTAGTTACTTATTTCCCTTGGCTTGGGAGTTGCATAACTCCATACCCTCCAACATTTCTCCAATTAAAATAGGGGCATTCTAAGTGAAAGTGGGACGTTCAAAGATCAAATCAGAAACCAGGACAGCTTCTGTAAATCTGGGACTGTCTCTGGAAAACTTGGGGGGGTCTGGTCTTGCAGAATTCCATATTTTTCCATGTATTAGACGAGGCTTTTTGACTCAAAAATCATGTCAAAGAACTGGGGTTGTCCTTCACATGGATAGTGGCATGGAGGGGGGGAGCTGCGCACAGCCAGCCAGCTGGTTGGCTGGAGTGCAACTCCCCCCCCCATGCCGCTGTGGGAGGTGCGCACTCTAGGGAGTGTTTCCCGCAGTGGCTTGGGGGAAGCTGTGTGCCCGCCCGCCAGCTGGTTGGTGGCCCACGCTATAGGGAGCTTCCTGTCGCAACTGCCCTGCTGGGGTGATGGCATGCATGCAATTCCTCCTAAAAAAAGCTCAGCAGTTGAGGGCATCTCCCCCAAAATAGGGGGCGTCTTATACATGGGGGCGTCTTATGCACAGAAAAATACAGTAGCTGTTCTTACTTGATGACCTTCTACTGTATCTTGCTTCAGAAATGCACAAGTGACAGCCATTTTCACAGCCAGTGTAGGAGAAAGAAAAAAGAATGACAGCCACATGTCACTGGGAGATGAAGAGCTCAATGAGAAATAAAAATGAAATGTATTGTATTAAACTATGCCTCAGAAAACAAGTCAAAAATAGGACAGATGAGAAAACGCAGCAACAAACTGAGACAAAGGTCACTGGATATTTATATAACTTTCATATGAACAAGTGGAAACAAAAACTAGCACCTATATGGGGAGAGCATCTATTTTTGCATCTCATTTCTTTGTGCAGCCTAGGAGTGAATTGTCTCCTTTGTCAATTTACATTGCTTCACCACACCAGGTTCAAAAAATGACACCCAACAATAAATCAAGTGAATGAGATGGAGGAGAAACGCTTACTTGTAACCTATGGATAACACCAGAGTTAATAATAATAAAAACTCACCAAGGCCAAGACTAATAATAATGAACAGAAGCAGTGCTTGTGTAGATAGCAGGCTCTCAGCTGAAGATTCAGTGGTGGAAATATCTGGTCAAAAGGTAGGTGCTAACTTGGGGTATGTAAGAGTATAGGACATTTTCTCCAAGGGATCATCTCCAGTGCTATTTTTCTAGAAAAAGAGGTGCCAGAACTCACCATGAACGCCTCCCTTATCTTATACAGTGGTACCTCGGGTTACAGACACTTCAGGTTACAGACTCGGTTAACCTAGAAATAGTACCTCGGGTTAAGAACTTTGCTTCAGGATGAGAAGAGAAATCGTGTGGCGGCAGCACAGCAGCAGCAGGAGGCCCCATTAGTTAAAGTGGTACCTCAGGTTAAGAACGGACCTCCAGAACGAATTAAGTTCTTAACCCGAGGTACCACTGTAATGACAATGGCACCCACCTGAGAGCTGTCGGAACTGAGTTCTGGCGAGTTCTGGCTGAAAAAAAAACTCTGGTCATTTCTACTGTATTTTGAGTGTCTGTTGAAGGCTTTCTTCAACCAGCCTTCTAAATTGATTTTTTAAATTCTCAGCCAGTATTCCTATTGAATTGGTTTATATGTATATATGTTTATTTGTATATATGTCATGGTCTTTAATTGGTTTTAATTGGTGCAATTGTTCAACTATTTTTATATAAGCAATTGTGAAACCACTTTGAGGTGCTTCATAAGGAGTGATTCATAAATGAAAGAAATCATTGCCACCACCATCACTATCTGAAGAAATGATGTTGCCAGCATCATGACGTTGTCAGGAGCTTCACTTTACAAATGGTCACGGGGGAAGGGGAAGAAATAAATTGATAAAAGAGGCTTGCTGGGTCTTTTCTATCTTTGGGCGAGCCATTTCCATCATCTGCTATCCCATTTGGCCTTCGTCCCCCACAAAAGTGGTATGGCCATAGCAGCAGAGTGAATTGGGCCCTGTGAAATGTTCCTTCAAATGCTCAAACTAGCCCACCTCCAAAAGTTTCAAGCATTCAAGCATATGACTCCAAGGGCAATTACCTCTGGTACTAATTTGACAAGGGTTTTGCACATGTTGACCTTTCGGGCTATGCCACTAGTACCAATTTAGGGCGCCAGATGTTTGGACTAAGAGAAATTAGCATAGCTGTTAGTCGATTCCAGCATGGCTTGGTGGTATAAATGTCTCTGACATTTGAAAAATTATTCACCATCGGTATCCTTTCAGCTGCTTCAATGTGTCTGTCTCTCTCTGTGTGTGGCACACAGAGACCAATACTCCATTTATATGCCACACTTAAGAGCTGCTCACAGGTTGTTCCCAGGGTATCTACTTGGTAGTCCTGTTTATCTTCAAGGACAGCACTGCTTTGTGTGCCTTTATGCCATTCTCTGGGCCCTTTCTGTGTAAAAATAGTATTCCATGCAGTGCTGCAAGTGGGGGAGTATCTTACGTGCCAACAATGGAGATAAACATTGTTGCACTACAGGAGATGTTTCCTACCCACAGGTAATACCCAAATGTGTGAAAACCGCATTGGCTCTCCCTGAGAAATCTGGCAAATTTTAGCACATTTGTTTAACTTTGCTTAATAGTCCTAGAGATGTTTTGCCTGAGAAACATGGATAGCCTGGAGTTCAGCCTACACTCAAGTAGGACCCTGGCAGAGACACATGCCCCACTGGCATGTTCACTCCCTCCTGGTTGATCGTTCGGGAGCTTCAAAAGCTTTCTTCAGCCTGAACATCACAGTGACCGATGCCAACCGACACTGGCACACTTAGGGATCCACAGAGTTTGTGCAGTTGCGTAACAGACCTCAGCAACTCAGCATTTTGGCTAATCTACTTTATTTACATATAAACACACATGGAGCACTGCAACATGGCTCCCTCTCTCTCTAGCATAAGACAGCAAAGAGAGAAAGAACAAAGGACAATAGTACCACTTCACGGAACACAAACAAACACATACCGTCATGTGATAGACAACAATCCCATGGCTGCAATCATGGAGCAGGAATTCTAACAAGTTTGGTTGGTTAAAGTGTGCTGATAACATCAAGGTTGCAGGTTCAATACCTGTATGGGACAGCTGTGCATTTCTGCATTGCAGGGGGTTGGCCTAGATGATCCTCAGGCCCCCTTCCAACTCTACAATTCTATGATTCTAAAATGCTTTAAAATCACTTCAAATTTCCCTTGAGGCTAAATCTGAAGGTAGCTTAGGCCTGGTTAAAGCAACCGAGTCAGATGGGTGGGGTATAAATAACAAAATTGTTGTTGTTGTTGAATAGGATGCCCCTATTTTCTTCAAAGAAATGTTGGAGGGTATGGGTTGCACTGGACTTAGCTGTATCAGGAAGGAGACAGGAATTTCCTGCTTCTGTTCTATCTTTAATAAAGGCAATAAAGTTCTAAGGTAACTTCCTTGTGGTCTATCCGCTAAGCAACACCCACACAGGATGCATCAAATGCAATAATGAAACTGGTAAGTAACAAGAACACGGTGCTCGAAATAGCCATAGAAGAACATAAGAACTTGAAGTAAGAGGAAGACTGCAACAACTGCTGCAATCTCTGAAGAAGATTAAGGTAGGGGATATCTGATGACTGATGGAAGTAAAGCAATTACTGCGACAGATCTGTCAAAAAGTCAGCTGATAGCATGCTGAGTTCAAAGATAATGGTAAATTATAAATGGAAATGGAGTGTTGGGGGGTCAGAAGTGGAATCGGAAGGGGAAGAAAGTCAGGTACAATGCCAAAACTAAGTTGGCAGAAGAAATGAGAACATGATCAGATCCTTGCACACCCCTAGCTCTGCTACATACCATGCTCACCACTCCAGAGCAGATTCTGGGACACATGGGGGAATCCATTTTGCCAAAGGCGGCCATTGTATTCTTAGTTGAAAACTCATGAAGAAGAGATGGAAAGAAGATAAAGTCCCAACCAGAGAAGAATGGCAGATTAAGTTGATGGATTATTCCGAAATGGCTAAAATGACTGGAAGAATCAGAAATCAGGAAGACCAATTTTTTAAATAAGGAATGAGGGGAATTTATCTTTTATCTTAAAAATAATTGTAAACAGCTAAAATCATTAGTAGGATTGGAATAACACTTGTAGTTTAATGGTGAATTTTGGATATGATGGGGGTTTAAAAGATCTGGATTATTATAGAAGATGCAGGAGGAAATGACTAACTATAGGACCCACAAAGGGGAGGAAAGAAGTCCAGGAGATTCTTTGGAATCTTGTTTTTATGATGTATGTTGGATATGTGATTGTAAAACTTTAATTTGAAAAACCAAAAAATTTAATTTTTTTTATATATAAAAGAAAACTCATGAAGAATTGTATCAGGCGAAGTTCCAGCAGACTGGAGGAGGGCAAATGTTGTCCCTATTTTCAAAAAGGGGGAAAGAGAGGACCCAAATAATTACCGCCCAGTCAGTCTGACATCAATACCAGGGAAGATTCTGGAGCAGATCATTAAGCAAACAGTCTGTGAGCACCTAGAAAGGAATGCTGTGATCACCAATAGTCAGCATGGATTTCTGAAAAATAAGTCATGTCAGACTAACCTGATCTCGTTTTTTGACAGAATTACAAGCCTGGTAGATGAAGGGAACGCCGTGGATGTAGCCTACCTTGAATTCAGCAAGGCATTTGACAAGGTGCCCCATGATATTCTTGTAAAGAAGCTGGTAAAATGTGGTCTTGACTTTGCTACCACTCAGTGGATTTGTAACTGGCTGACTGACCGAACCCAAAGGGTGCTCATCAATGGTTCCTCTTCATCCTGGAGAAGAGTGACTAGTGGGGTGCCACAGGGTTCTGTCTTGGGCCCGGTCTTATTCAACATCTTTATCAACGACTTGGATGATGGACTCAAGGGCATCCTGATCAAATTTGCAGATGACACCAAACTGGGAGGGGTAGCTAACACCCCAGAGGACAGGATCACACTTCAAAACGACCTTGACAGATTGGAGAACTGGGCCAAAACAAACAAGATGAATTTTAACAGGGAGAAATGTAAAGTATTGCACTTGGGCAAAAAAAAATGAGAGGCACAAATACAAGATGGGTGACACCTGGCTTGAGAGCAGTACATGTGAAAAGGATCTAGGAGTCTTGGTTGACCACAAACTTGACATGAGCCAACAGTGTGACGCGGCAGCTAAAAAAGCCAATGCAATTCTGGGCTGCATCAATAGGAGTATAGCATCAAGGGAAGTAATAGTGCCACTGTATTCTGCTCTGGTCAGACCTCACCTGGAGTACTGTGTCCAGTTCTGGGCGCCACAGTTCAAGAAGGACACTGACAAACTGGAACGTGTCCAGAGGAGGGCAACCAAAATGGTCAAAGGCCTGGAAACGATGTCTTATGAGGAACGGCTAAGGGAGCTGGGCATGTTTAGCCTGGAGAAAAGGAGGTTAAGGAGTGATATGATAGCCATGTTCAAATATATAAAAGGATGTCACATAGAGGAGGGAGAAAGGTTGTTTTCTGCTGCTCCAGAGAAGCGGACACAGAGTAATGGATCCAAACTGCAGGAAAGACGATTCCACCTAAACATTAGGAAGAACTTCCTGACAGTAAGAGCTGTTCGACAGTGGAATTTGCTGCCAAGGAGTGTGGTGGAGTCTCCTTCTTTGGAGGTCTTTAAGCAGAGGCTTGACAACCATATGTCAGGAGTGCTCTGATGGTGTTTCCTGCTTGGCAGGGGGTTGGACTCGATGGCCCTTGTGGTCTCTTCCAACTCTATGATTCTATGATTCTGATTCTATGATTCTATGCGGAAGAAGAAATAATCAGCAATCCTTCCCACATGTTTTCAACTCATTTTTTCTCTTCTTTAGATATCTGCAAACTATTTTTGCCCCTACATTGGGGGGGAGCCCCCTGAGTGGTCATTGAAACCCCCAACCTTAGGGTTTCACTACCCTACTGATAAGCATGGGACCAATTCGTATACATTCCTAGCATGTATTATGAAGATGATAGTGAAAGAAGATTAAAGGTGTGGGTTGAGCATGTGGGAAAAGAGAAGATTCATAATGTAACCCTCAGTTTCCCCCTTCGTTCATTACAATCCACAGGGGTGTTCTCCTGCACTCACTTCACCACAATGAAATGCTCTCTTGCTCAGCTCCCATTCACTTCAACAGGACAAGTTCTCGGTGGCTTGTGCTCCTGGATAAAATTCCATATTTCTTATTTGTATGATATAGTGAGAGATGTAATTTCCAGAGTGTCCAGGATCAGTCAAAGGAACAGATATCCAGCATATTTATTTTTATTTTACTTTGTACCTCCAAATAGAAGCTCCACCAATTTGGAGCAGGGGTGACAAACCTTTTTCAGTTTGAAGGCCACATGACCTCCCAGGCAACATGCTGGAACATCCTCCAGGAACATGCTGGTGGTGGGTGAGGCCAGAGACAAAAGGGGGTGGAGAAATAGATGTTTTTCCTATGGTAGCTACAGAAAAGTCAAAGATTTCTGTGCACTCCCATCCACACACGTACTTCACACACAGAACTTGCAGGCACAGAACTTGCTCTTCAAGAAGATCATCAGGACAACAAGCATCAGGGAGGAAATGGTTAATCCCATTGTAGACACTTTCACAAACAGCCAAATTCCATTGCCGCCAGCCACTCTCTCTTCCAAAACAGATTGTCAATGTTTTCAGCGAAGTGATGGCTTATGGTTCCCGTTCCACACATTTGTCAGTGGCAGAGGTTTAAAAGAGTTGATGGGCATCGCTGCATCTCAGTTGACAAAACACATATTTTACAACCTACAATGTTTTCCTGCTCCACACGGCTGAGAATCAGCATTGCCAGTGAGTTACGGTCCTGTATCAACAGTTTAAGCATAACAGAATGGAAGGCAGCCAAAAAAACAGACCTAGGCATTTCTCAGAACGAGGACGAAAGGCTGGCCTTTTAATTGTTTTAATAAGCTTTCATCTCAACAGACAATTTTATTCAAAGAGTCTGGATTTACTTCTCATTTAAACAACTACTTAGAAAATAGTTGTCATGCTTACTCATGGACACATGTACCTGATATGAACCTGATTCCATTTCCTGTGAGTTCTTTTAGGAACTATGGATGATGGGGGGAATAATCTGGTCACCAGGGGAAAGGTTTTCCTCTGCAGTCCCTATTGAAAGACAGACTGATATCCATCTGGTACAGCTGTCTTAGAAAACTAACACCTTAGCCAAATTCACAAGTGCTAGCATGTGTACCTCAAGACTCTTGGTCTAGATAGCTAGGGCTGCCATACGTCCAGGTTTTCTAGGATTTTCTTTGATGAATCAGCAAAATGTCCAGAAAAACCCAGACATATGGCAAGTTGGGGTATTTTCATTAAAAATTGTTTTAAAAAATCTAAGAAAAGCCTCAAAACACAAACTTTTTTGGGGGGAGATGTACAGAGTATCCCTGTAAGGTTTCCAAGACGTAACAGACAGAATCAAGACTTCGTAGGACTTAACCCAGAAAAGAGAGTTCATTAAGAGAAAGGCAAAGAAACACCTGTTATGAATCTTGGCTTGTATTCAATGACTGTTCAGAGTAGATCCACTGAAATTAATGGACCCACTTTAGTCATGTCCATTAACTTCAATGGATCTGAATAAGGCTAGCACTGGATACCATTGTTTGTCACAAAACGAGCATTTTAGGTTATCCCAGGAAGAGAGGGAGTGGATTGAGACTGGGGGCTTTAAGATGAGCTGAAGGACAAGAAAGGAACAATTTGTGTGACTGGGTGAGCTCCCGTTGCTCAGTCCCAGCTCCTGCCAACCTAGCAGTTCAAAAACACGCCAGTGCAAGTAGATAAACAGGTACCACTGCGATGGGAAGGTAAACGGCATTTCTGTGTGCTCTGGTTTCCATCACGGTGTCCAGAAGCTGTTTAGTCATGCTGGCCACATGACCCAGAAAGCTGTCTGTGGACAAACGCCGGCTCCCTTGGCCTGAAAGCGAGATGAGCGCCCCAACCCCATAGTCGCCTTTGACTGGACTTAACCATCCAGAAGTCCTTTACCTTTACCTTTACTTAAGTCAGTCATAATTAAATCTGATTTAATTGTATGTGGTTTAGACTGCACCCCTATATATATATATCCTACAAGTTCCATTAAGTTCATTTTCTATGACTCATTGATAAATCAGAAGTTGTTGGAAACCCTGAAAGTATACAGAAGATCCATAAGTGCGTTAGAATGGATCTTTAGAGAATCCTTCCATTTTCAACATGCATTCAAACAAAGGGCTTTTAAAGAATAAGAAAAAGAACAGATTTTTACCGTATCAATAATTTGAGTTCTCTGTCACTTGAGGCAGGGGGAATAATCATTTTTCCAGTTTGCACAGTCCATACCTTTCATACACCAAAATGAACTGAATCTGCAATTTCTTTTTGCAGACCAGAAGATGTTATGTTGCTGCCTTTTTCTTGACAGAATGATCAGAGCAAAATTACATTCTGTTGACAAAAATGTAATGAAATGTATTTGGTCAACAAAATGAAATGAGAGGTTTGACCAAAGTAAAAATGCATCTTGTTCACCCAAAGGGCTCCATGGAGCCCTTAATTCTATGTTTCTGCCTATAATCTCCAGAAATTGGAACCAGAGCACTTACATTTAAGTGGAATCATATTATACTTTCAAAGTTCTGCTCTTGCTTGGAGTATTTCTGCAAAGATCTTCAACCACCTTATGCCTGAGTAGTTCTATCAGTAGCAATAGCAGCCAATTTGTTTTGCTCACTAAAGAGTGAC
Source organism: Podarcis raffonei (assembly GCF_027172205.1). Lineage (NCBI taxonomy): Eukaryota > Metazoa > Chordata > Lepidosauria > Squamata > Lacertidae > Podarcis > Podarcis raffonei. Next base: position 24,405,317 of record NC_070618.1, read on the forward strand.
AATTTGCAAAAGTTCAGTTTACCGGGGCGTAGCTTAGTCTCTCCATCTGGGGTCTTTTGGCTGCTGACTTTCAGCTTCCTAAGATTTCCCCCTACTGAAAGGAAACAGGAAAAAAGTTTGGATGGGAAGATGAAACTTGCTTTGTTTTTCTTGAGTGATCTAGACATCAAAAAAGACCCATCTTCAGTCTGGTCAACTCAGCTTCTTTGCTCACTCGAACCTATGGAAGATGATAGGAGACTTGTCTTCAGGCTATCAGAGAAGCTTGTACTTGCACTGATCCATTTATCTCAGCTTTCCCCAACCTGGTCAAAGGTTGTGGATGATGGGTCCTGGAGGACAACTGGAGGGCACCAGGCTGTGCAAGGCTGATCCAGGTGATACTTTGGCAATGGTTCACTGATGATGATGATGATTCCAGTGGTTCCGTCCCTGCAAGAAGTGAAGTTACAGGGAACCAGGCAGAGGGTCTTCTCAGAAATGGCGCCCGCCCTGTAGAATGTCCTCCCATCAGATGTCAAAGAAATAAACAACTATCTGATGTTTAGAAGACATCTGAAGGCAGCCCTGTTTAGGGAAGTTTTTAATGTTTCACATTTTATTGTGCTTTTAATATTCTGTTGGGAGCTGCCCAGAATGGCTGGGGAAACCCAACCAGATGGGCAGGGTAACAAAAGTCGCTGAGAGATCCAGCAGAACTAGAAAACAGCTCTCACCTTTGTCCCTAGCCCACCAGAGATCATCAACCACTGTGACCAAGGCAGTTTCAGTCCCACGATGAGGCTTGAATCCCAACTGGAAGAGATCCAAATGTAAAGCTTCCACATATTAAAACAACTCTCTGGAAAAAACCAAACATGTCTAGGAACAATATTCCATTTCAGCCTGCTGCCTGCTACACTAGTTTTCTATTTGCGGGTAGGGTCTTATATTTACATAGGGAAAGATTCAAAACTTGAATCTCCCACCTGCAGCCTGAAGGGTTTCCCTTATTTCCCTATAGAGGAGATAGTCTTGGGCAAGGCAAATTGTTGGTCAGAATTGATGCAAATAAGATTTTTATATGTGCATTAAACAAAAACAAACTGTGAGTTAATATTTTTATAAACGCCAAATCCTGCATCTAATTATCTATAGCATTCTTTTGTTTAAACAAACCACAGTTCCCCAATTTTGGGCATCACAGGGAATTGAAAATGGAAGTTTTTGATCTCCACCTTACTGGGACTAAATGTATACTTCCAGACTTCATACAATCTGTAGAGAAACCAGAGAATAATGACGTTTGGGCTGAATTTACACAAAACATAGGTGTGTGTGTGTGTGTGTGTGTGTGCTTGGATAATAATAATAATAATAACTATACATTTGATAAGTATACATGGAATTCGAATTGTTAACTATTATAATGAAATAGTATACCTTTAATTTCAATTTGTTCAATTAAACTGTTCTTTAAAAGCAAATCAGTTCCAGCCTTAAAATGTTGAAGAGATACACCATCTCCAACACCAGCAAAATAGCCAATTTATCTGAAGCAGTTTTAAACAATTGCTTCATCCCCCCCCCCCCATGGCTAGTAACAATTTCTTACTAGATAGACCATTTGATCTGTCTTCAGGCATTTTGTCTTCATGTTAAAAGGTTTGCCCGTTATTCAGTGTGGTAAGGTTGAAGCTGGGGGAGGGGGAGATTAAGAGAAGTCTTTGTACTGCGCCCATTAAAAAGCATGACACATTGTGTTAAGACTGGCATGCTCCTATAGCGTCTGTCTTGGATAAGTAGGGGTGCCGTGAAATAAACTTCCTGTAATTAAGGTCTCAATGTTCAGCAATTCCAACAAGCATTCATTTCAAGATGATACTACTGTATTGCCGATGTTTCAGTTTTAGGGTAGATGAGCGCTACCTTTATATATATATATATATATATATATATATATATATATATATATATATATAAACCCAAATCCAGGTGAACCTATTCATTATAATTATATTTAGACTTATTTGCGTCACTGAGTTCAGGTTTCACGGCTGGATACACACACACACACACACACACACACACACACACACACACACCTCTAAAACCAGGGGTTTTTTTCAGCTGGAACTTGCTGGAACTCAGTTTCAGCAACTCTCAGATGAGCATGAGGGAGGTGTTCATGATGAGTTCTGGCACCTCTTTTCCTAGAAAAATAGCACTGTCTAAAACTGTTCCTCAGTAGCTTTCAAGTAGGCACAAGAGCAGTGGTATTTCTTCCCAAACTTACTCACACATGTCCCACAAATAGGGAAGTCAAAGAATTCTGTTCGAAGGCAAACAAGAATGGGAATTGCTGCAGTTAGCACGTTCATCCAAGGTTAGCGATGGAAATCATGCAAGTGAATACAGGAAGCATTCACTATTATTATTTTTTAGTCTGCATACATTGGATAAATAATTGCATTGCTTTCTGCCTTGCTTTTGACATTTCCCTTTGACTAAACCACAATGAAATTAATCACGTAATTAAAAACATAATTAAATCATATTTGTTAGTGCCATAGCAGTATAACATAGACTTTAGCAGGAACTGTATTGGATCAGAAACAGTGCCAATTTCAATGATAGGGTGGACATTGCTGCCTTCTTACATCTCTACCCACAAAGTCCATTGGGCTCGATCCCAATGTTGGTCCCAATGAAAGCAAAAGGGCTTAATTGAGCTGTAGTTCACTCATTCCATTAGGGGACATGGGTGGCGCTATAGTCTAAAGCACTGAGCCTAGGGCTTGCCGATCGGAAGGTTGGTGGTTCAAATCCCCGTGAAGGAGTGAGCTCCCGTTGCTCGGTCCCAGCTCCTGCCAACCTAGCAGTTCGAAAGCAAACCAGTGAAAGTAGATAAATAGATACCACTCCGGCGGGAAGGTAAACGGCATTTCCGTGCACTGCTTTGGTTTCACCAGAAGCGGCTTAGTCATGCTGGCCACATGACCTGGAAAACTGTCTGTGGACAAACATTGGCTCCCTTGGCCAGTAACATGAGATGAGCACCGCAACCCCAGAGTCATTCGCAACTGGACTTGACTGTCAGGGGTCCTTTCCCTTTACCTTTTTTCTCACTCGTTCTCTTGGCTTAAATAGGTCTCCTACAGCTGGGGTGCCACTAATCTGCCTGAAGGAGAGTGCAGGGGAGCAACCATTGGTGGTGGCTGTTCCTCAATGACATTGCCACACCAGTCTGGTGAGACAGAGAAAGCAGCAATGAAAGCAAGCAGCAGCTGCAGAAGAACAATGGGCCATTCTGGAGCTCTGAAGACTCAGCATCTGCCTGGGGATGTTGGCCAGACCTATATTCTCTTGGAATTCATACTCACTGAACACGGGTGAGCAAGACAACAACAAAATAATTCAGCGGCGATTTAGCTTTGTACAGAAGCATCAGTGCATCCCACCTTTCTGACGGAAAATGCCTCACCTGAGAACATCAGAGCGTTACCCACTTCTTTTAGCTTCATCCTATTGATTCCCAGCATCTCGTGATCAACAGCCACTCTCTCAAGACCTCCTTCCTTCTCCAAGTGTTTCCCAATGTAGAACAGTAGCAAAAACGTTTGTTCTTTCCCCAACGTATGACCTTACACACTTCTCTTGTTTATAAAGCAAAGAATCAATGGAAACTTATCTTCATGAAATATTCACAAACCCGCAGTAAAGTTTGGCCTATCTTTTCTTCCTTCCTTTCAGATGTGTGTATATATCTATATATATGGAATAATGCTTTGGAGACTTCAGAACTACAGAAAATCTAAACAAAAAGAGAAGAAGCTCAGCAAAGCACATTCAGAGAACCCCGATTTGGAACCAACCTGTGTGTAATCCTCTCTGGGCAGTAATTAGTTCATCACAGTCAACAGTCTACATCAGTGAAAGCTGCTTTGAAAGCTACTTGTTTTGTAGTGAAGAAAAGTGGGGTCAAGGTTATGCACCGCAGTTTGTGACTCTTTCTACTTTCAGCAAGGGGGAAAAATTGGCAGACAAAGACACATTATAGCAAAACCCTTGAAGAGATAGGATGCACATTAAGTTTTCATTATTTCCTCCTGCAGATAAATGCTATAAATACAAAAAGGAAATAAAAGACAAGGTTCTGCTCAAGGAACATTGCAGTTCAGGGAAGACTTGTTTTTATTCTGAATATCCACAGGATTGGTACTCTAGGGCAGAATTCTCTAACTGGAGCAGAGCTCAGTAATCTAAACATGCCGACATTTTATTTTTAAACATGCTTCTAGCATTCATAGATGCATAAAAATGAAAGGAAATAAATATATGGGGTGGAATTCTGTGCAGTAATACGGTTGTTCCAACAGTGCAAGTATTTCTGCTTGCAGATGGAACAGTCTCCCCTCTACACCTCATGGGCTGTTTTGTCGGTCCTCCTCCTCCTCCAGAGTGGATTTGGGGGAGGTGTGGGGGCATGCAGGGGGAGAAGAGAGGAGAACCCCATTGGACTAGCAGGCATCCTTGCACTGGTTTCTAAGATGCTAATTGTGGGGCTGAGATGAAATCTGATCAATGGAAACAAGTGCAATGTGTAGCAGGGGGAGAGGGAGAGAGCAGGCAAGAAAATAAATAACAACAATACAGAAAAGTGGTAGAGACTAGGGGCATGCATTGACGTTGTGTGTACCCCGAATAATGAGATAAACTGGGGTGATTGATGTTACTGTGTCATGAGTGTTCGAAATTAGCCAGGTGCCAGGCACATTTTGCACTTAACTATTGGCCACTTGTGACCAAGTGAAGATGCCTGGGCACCACGATGGCACCTGCCATCTCTGCCATCTGGAGGTACATGCCTGGGGGTCCTTAGATCTTGACTGTTTTCACACACTAGCAACACATCCTATAGAATGTGCTATCTTTTATCTGCACAATTGGAATGAGTTTCTGGACCCAAAATGCTGCTTCTGTGCAGGAGCAGTGAACAATATTATAGTTAATTGTCGTAGCTTGTCTTCACTTACCCCACCCCACTGTGAAGAATATTCTCACGTTATGAATGGTCCGTGCCGCCATTAAGAAAAAGAGGTCAGAACAGGCTGATATATATGTGGACTGGCCCTGGATCAAGTGACTTTTCTTCTCGAAGTTCTCTTAAATTCTTAATCTAGCTCAAGGTTGTTATCTGAAGTAGCCAGGTGTTTAACTGATAATCACAGTCAGTCTATCATTAGAAAAATAAGATTTAAAGAGCCATCTTGCCCCAAAATGGAAACAAAAAATGGAGACATACTGTTGTGACCACTGTAACCTTGATTTAAGGAGCCATTTGGAGCCTGGCATATATATCTGAGTTTCTAACATTGTCATTAACAAGGCATGCCAAAGTTTTCTTTTCTTCTTCTTCTGATTTTAAGGAATCAGTGGATTTTAAGGAATCAGTTGAAGTACTACTGAATGGAATGAGGAAAGATGCATAGGATTACACTCCAAATGTTGCTTCATCTTAGCAGACGTGTTCCTTTAATGAATACAAAAATTATCGTATTGTGTTACCTATATGCATGTTCTCTGTGCTTTGCATGAATCCTCTCCTCACTTAAGCAATGATTCTTCAACATCAACTTCGTTGGACTGGCCATGTTGTGCTGATGCCTGATTATTGTCTTCCAAAGAAGAAGAAGAAGAAGAAGAAGAAGAAGAAGAAGAAGAAGAAGAAGAAAAGTTTGGACTTCATATCCCACCTTTCACTCCCCTTAAGGAGTCTCAGAGAGACTAACAATCTCCTTTCCCTTCCTCCCCCACAACAAACACTCTGTGAGGTGAGTGAGGCTGAGAGACTTCAGAGAAGTGTGACTAGCCCAAGGTCACCCAGAAGCTGCATGTGGAGGAGCAGGGAAGCAAACCCAGTTCACCAGATTACGAGTCCACTGCTCTTAACCACTACAGCACACTGGCTCCATTCCAAACTTTAAAATGCAAATACTTTATTCCAAACTTAAAAATGGAAAGTGTAATGCTGGTGGTCAGCAAAAGAGGTTTAAAGACTCTCTCAAGGCAAATCTAAACTGGGAAACTGGGAAACACTAGCGTGCGAGCGTTCCAGTTGGAGAACAGCCTTTACCAAAAGTGTCATGGGTTTTGAAGACGCTCGAACTCAGGACAAAAAGGAGAAATGTGCTAAGAGGAAGGCACGTTTGGCAAACCCTCACCATGATCAGCTTCCACCTGGAAACCTATGTCCACCACTGTAGAAGTACGTGTGGATCCACAATTGGCCTCCACAGTCACTTACAGACTCACTGTTAAAACCATGTTTATGGAAGACAATCTTACTTGGCTACGAGTGATTGCCAAGGAAGAAAAAGAATGTATGTTCTCTGTGTTTTGAATGAATCCTCTCCTCCCTTAAACTCCTTCATTACAATATTCCAGCTTGTCTGGTCACCTAGATATTCAGCATATCTAGATGCCTGGGCTAACATAAATAGTTCATCCATCCATCCAGATATTTGGTTATCCCAATCTTCTTGTTGTTTTTTCTGCCAGGATGTTCACTATGTTTGATAACAGAGAGGTCCCACTATCATTTCATTTCCCCCCTTTTTTAATGCAACTTTTTATTGCTATTATCTTGTAATTGACATTAATAAGTATTTCTAACAAAAATTAGCAGTCAAGATCAGTTTTCCAAAGACTCTGACAATATGAAAAAATAATTGAACACAAATGAGGGACTATAATTAAATACGCTATTTCATTTCAAAAATTGGGTTATAATATGCTAATTTACAATACTAATTGACAATAGACTCTGAGCATTCTTAGAGCATTCTAAACCCAAAGCTTACATGATTTCTTTGACAATATTCAATAAAAAATATTCTATCTTGTCAAAAAGAATGTAATTTCTTTGTTTTTATTCCCTAAATCAGGGATGGGGGGAATGTTTTTGACTCCTTATAAGGATCTACCTTGTGGCCCAAATTTGTCAAAGCTGCCCAATAGTCAAAATCCCTTTTGCTCCAATGTTAAAAGGGAGGTGGCTGGAGGCTCACACAAGCCTTTGCAAATTCCCCACCTTTGAGATTGGAGTCAGATTGGGGATTTAAGAGGAAAGCAGGAGAGGCTTTTAGAAGAGTCCCTTTCGCTCTGATCTCAGCTGAAATGAGAGCATGGATGTACCTTAAAGCACTTCTCACAAGTGCTGTTTAGTCCCTACTCCATCAGCAGAGGAGTGTGGATTAAATCCTACTGCCTTGGGAACAAGGCAAGCAGTCAATGCAGGATTAAACTCTGTCCTGCTGCCCATCAGCTGATGGATGGGTGGGCATGTTTGGGGTAAAATCATCATGAGATGAACTGGTCTCCTTAGAAAGCCAGAAGTGGCCCATGGACCAGAGCTTCTCCACCCCTAATTTAAATCTAAGAAAGTATGTCAACTGAGCCATAGCAGCAAATTCCATTCTTTTCCAAAGCCATTTTTGATAGAAGGTACTGTAGACAATTTCCACTTCCTTGCAGATAATATTCTAGCCGCCAATGGAAACAAATTTTGATTTTATATATTACATATATATCCCACCTTTTTCTCCAAGGAGCTCAAGGTGGCTTTTCCCCTCCTCATTTAATCTCCACAACAACCCTGTGAGGTAGGGCATGAGTGACTGGCCCAAGGTCACTCAGTGAAAACTTCATTGCCGAGGTGGGATTTGAACCCTGGTTTCCCTGGTCATAGTCAGACTCTATCCTCTACTCCACACTTGTTCTCTCAAGATATGCTGTGTTGTTGTTGTTTAGTCGTTTAGTCATGTCCGACTCTTCATGACCCCATGGACCAGAGCACGTCAGGCACTTCTGTCTTCCACTGCCTCCTGCAGTTTAGTCAAACTCATGCTGGTAGCTTCGAGAACACTGTCCAACCATCTCGTCCTCTGTCGTCTTCTTCTCCTTGTGCCCTCCATCTTTCCCAACATCAGGGTCTTTTCCAGGGAGTCTTCTCTTCTCATGAGGTGGCCAAAGTATTGGAGCCTCAGCTTCAGGATCTGTCCTTCCAGTGAGCACTCAGAGCTGATTTCCTTAAGAATGGATAGGTTTGATCTTCTTGCAGTTCATGCAAGATATGCTGTAGCAGGAAGAAAAATGGCTGGTTTCCATGTCCAGCACTCCTGTCAGAGGCTCAGGAGCAGAAGAGCAGGGGAGAGAGCAAATAGAGAGCGGAGGAGAGGAATCAGAGGGGAGCGTAGGGGAATATGACAGTGGACCGAGAGATTCCATGAGCTTCTCCAGCGAATCAGAAGATTCCCAGGAGGGGGCGCCTATGGTAAGGGCGAGGCGAATCCCAGAGGGGACGATCCATAAACAAGGAACCAGAGGGGAGTCCCAAAGGAGTAGCGGAGGAGTAGGGCCAGTTACCCCACCAGAGCACAGTGGGGGGGAAGAGTCACGTGAGTCAGGACCAGCTTCTCCTCCATCGGGGAGTGGGGAGACGGAGGGAAGGCCAGGTCCAGCTAGCCTCCCCGAAAGGGGGAGCAGTGACACAAGTGTAACGGTCAGAAGGAAAGTGGGAGGCTGCGCGCGCGCGCCAAGTTCAAATGTGGAGGAGCGCGGGACAGCAGAAAACCCGGATTGGGAGCCAGGTCCTAAAGCCCGAAAGAGGGGGGGGGAGGAGTCGGGAGAATCAGTGTCAGAAGAATCTCGGAGGGCTGAGACTCCGACTAGCAGAAGGACCCAGAGAAAGAAGGAACAGAGGAAGAGGTGGAGTAAGGCTAGAATCTTAAGCTGGTGTCAGGGGGGAGGAGATTCAGATGGGACTTCTACGGTCTGATGGATAGATGTAGCGTTGCGCGCTGCGCGTCTGGAAATGAGACTGAACTTCAATAAAGACTTTTAAACTTGAGTAAGCAGCAGCGTTGGTCTTGTGTGAGCTGGGACCTTGGGCAGCGCTGACAACTCCTTTGGATTGAGATTTGGCCAACCCAAGCATTCCAGCTTTGAATGAATTGTTGCATAACGTCAATATCAAAATTCATCAGCCATATGTAAAATGGAAACATTAGGCTCATAAGGGGTGCCATCTTGTAAGGCACACAGGAGAGCAAGGAGAGCTGTCCGTGAATCCAGAAGATTATTTGCTTTTCCACCTGGCCCTATGGGCAACATATTTTTGGTGTCCTAAAAGGGCAGGAAATTGCTAGTTATTTATTTTTACTGCCAAGGAGTGGGGAGAGAGGTGCTGGTGAGATTATCAGCCAGCTTTGGATACTATGCACGTTGACTTGTGGGTGAGGAGATACCTCAAGCGGCAGAATTTCTTGGGCCTTCTTCTTTCTTGGGAGTTGCTTAAATGCTTGAGGGAAGGACACTGTTGGATGCAAGTAGGGGAGGCATGCAAGGACCTGTCATGGAACGAGTGTACTGGTTGCAGTGCATGGAAACTGGCAACAGTTCCAGTAAAGAGCTCTACTGATTCCACTGCAGCATGGGGACTCTGCATACTACTCTGTTTGTATGGGCCATGCAGAATTGTCAATGTAAATGCCAAAAAAAAAATATTTTACCTTAAAAAAGATAATTTTCTGTATGGCTTATACGCCTGTATTTACAAAGTGGTATTATCCTCTTAATTCAAGAGGTTTGAAGTAATATGTTTCTAGCTCCCTCACATAAGAAAGGAGGCAGTGTATGTTCAACATCTGAATGGATGTGACTTACATCAGCAAAGTCAAGATTCCCCATTCATTTAGTTGATTGAGCTGCTTAATCACCTAAGAAAACATGACCCAGAAGTAATCATACTAATGAAGTTAAGAGCCCATGCAAATATTCTGAAACTGTTACTTGCATTTGAAGATTTGCTGATGTGGACAAATCTTGCAGTGCGATCAATGCATCAGACTGGTTCTGCCCTTCCAGAGAAACCTGGTCATCTACATACAATATTGGCAGCAATTTTGCTTCCGAACTAATGATGCAAGGGTTGTTCAGTCACTAGCCCTCCATGTATATTCTGCATGGGAGGGCGACTGGGAAAACATTTTCTGCCCCCAACATACACACATTGAATGGAATGCCAGAAATGAATGCACTCTGCTCCCAGTTAGGAAATCCATAATTTTGGGTTTCCAGATCTGTACATGTACGGCTCTCCTTCCTGGAATTCCATTGTGTGAAAACATTGGGAGCAGCAGCAGAGAATGCATGGACGTTGGAAAGGAGTTTGGATTGTGCGCCTCCTTGTGGGCGCGTGCTAAGAAGGGAGCATCCCACTCGGAGAGCATGCTTGCCCATCAGAGTGGACACTATGCGATTCAAATTCTCAAACCTTTATTGGCATATATACATGATTCCGGTAGGGTTCGATACAACAAAATGACTCATCAAAACCTGCATCTAACACTTAAGTTAATTTTGTAGAGAGATAGAGCACCACAGCAGCTACCCTTGGAACTAGAGAGCACCACATTGACCCTTCCCTAGATGTGGTAAGACTACAACTCCCATAAACCCCAGTCACCATAACCAATGGTTAAGGATTATGGGAGTTGTAGTCCAAGAACACATGGAGAGCATCACACCAGCTACCCATGAATTAGATGGCTCCATAATCTGTCTCTGTATAAGGCAATCAGGGGCATCTTGCCCATAGAGGCAAGTGGCATGGGGCACCGGGGCACCAAGTTCTGGAGGGCACCAGGGAAGAGGCAAAGGCTGGATGCGGCGCCTCCCAGCATCAGCTCTCCGCCCTTGCCCACCTCGCTGAAGCAGCGAGGCTTCAGCCTCTGCCTCTTCCCCACCGGAGGAAGCTGCTGCCCGCCTCCTCCAGCCCCGCAAAGCTGCCAGCAGCACCGTAAAAAGGTCAGCAACTCTGGGAAACTGGGGGAGGGGGAGCTGGAGGGATCTTTGCACCATGGCGCCGGATATATATACTTAAGATGGCCCTGAAGGCAATTCCACATCCTCATTTATCTCTTGAACTAATCTACTTCCTATGATTTTATGAGGAGTAAGAGAAAAGCATGCTACCCTAAGATCTTTGGAGGAAATATAAGGTAGCAACATAGTAAATGAACTAAAAATGGACGTTGAGAACAAAAGGGTGACGGGTATCCAACTTTGCAAATTATAAAGTTGCTGTGAGAATAGGAAAGAATGCTGAAACCCCTTCAGCTGTTTTCCAAAAAGCCCAAACAGTGATCTCAGTTTAGGAGAAATGAGGTAAGACTGTTCTTCTACTTTACTCTCCTGAGGCAGAGCTATGTGACATAATCAGCAGTTATCAGCCCGGCACAGAGGGAGAATGAAACAACACAGCTAGCATGGGCTGGTGACATGGAATAATAAGATCTACCTCATCACTATAAGGGGGAGGATGAGGAATGGGGTGCAGTAATTTTGCACAATTGTAGTTCTTGCTTTCTTCTGTCATCATCATCATCATGTCATATATACACATGACACTTTACAGGGAACAAGAGAATTCCAAGGGTTTGCAATACAAAAACAGAGACAATGGATACAACAGAGGAAGGCAAGGGTGGTGGACACAGAGATAAAGAGGGGAAGGATCTGTGATTTCAGTTAAACATCCTTAGGCTTAGAGTAAGGTAATGGGACGAGCAACTTGTTCCCAAGGCCTCTTGATAAAGGTCTGAGAAAAGGTTTGAAGGAAGTAAGACAGGTGGTCTCAGAGAGATATACTGGAAGGCAGTTTCAGACAGAAGAGGCAACACTGGAAGTAAAGCCCCCCCCCCTCGCATTGTACAGTGGACAGAAGACAGCCAAAGCTATTGGGAAGTTCAATCAGGCAGGAACAGAGAAGGAAGTAGTCTGTCAGACCAGGAAGAAGTTGGAGCTGATCCAGTCTCTCCTAAGAGTTGGCTAAGGGGCGGACTGTTAGACCGTAAACAAAGCAAAAGACGCAAGGTTCAAAAATGCAATATCTTCTGTAGAACCCGGAAACAGTCTTCAGAAGGGTCATCTTGATTGATGATCCCAGAGGCTATGTTACAGCCATCTGGAGCTATCTGTTTGTTCTTGCAATAAATCCTCCTTTTTAATTAACGACGCTTACTGTGTTGCTGACTCCATATACAAATCTACAAATGAATGAACACTGGATGCATGCATGAAGGCTGTGTTGGTCTAGACCAGGCTTCCTCGGCCCTCCAGATATTTTTGGCCTACAATTCCCAAGATCCCTAGCTAGCAGGACCAGTGGTCAGGGATGATGGAAATTATAGTCTCAAAACATCTGGAGGGCCGAGGTTGAGGAAACCTGGTCTAGATCACTAGCCACATGAACCCCTTCCCCTGCTTCCGCTCCTTCTCTCTACATGTACACACAGAAAGCATTTATCTATTACTCATTTCTCTTTAAAAAATAAAAAATAAATGCCTATAAGTAAGAGGCAGCAGATAAGATTGAGAGGAATCATATCAGGGAGCAGGGAGATTTTGTGTGCCTGGGTGGAGGAACCAGAGCAGCAAAGGCCAAGGGTCTCTTGGGGTGTGAGAGGGATGGATAAGGATGCAAGGTGATAAAAGTTTTTGAAGGTAAGGACAAGAAGGTAGACTTGCCATCAGCCGAACCACTGTATATTGGATTATGCTGGGTATTCCCAAGCGATGAAGTTAATTGCACTTGTCCTGAGTTTTGTTTCTGGGGTTTGTTGTTATTCTTATTGCTGTCATCATTTCCCCTTCATTAAAACAGAAAGCTCCCAGGCAGCCTGTATGTGTTACAAAAACACGATCTTCTTTATTCGTATCTTAATAATCCTTTCCATTTTGTATATAGCACCCTAAGCGTGAAATGAAAGCAACCTTGTTAAATGTAATAGTATATTATAAAAACGAGAAGGGTGCCATTTGGGAAAGTCGCCGTATTATAGTAAAATATTGTCTCCCCCTCCCTGCATGAAATGTTGCACTGCCTGTTTTGATTGTGGAAATAACCCAAATATAACAAGGATGGATCAGACAAGTGGCTCAGCAGAGTTGGGCAGAAATACCATGATTTACGGATAGGGAAAATGCTGTAGAATAAATGAGTAGTCAGCCTAGTTTGTTGTACTGAAGAGGAGCGACGTGATTCAAGCAGAATAAGGGATGAATTTTTCACATGGCAAATAGGAACTTATATATAGAACTCCCATCATAACAAATGACAAGAGCTGTCCGTCTCATGTATTGCACATTCCTTTAAAATGCATTATAGAATGTCAGGAAATTGTATTGGTGGAGGCATTCTTAAGGTTTGTTTTATTGACAGGTGATGAGCAGGCTCAAGTTTTGCTCTTGCCATTGTATTGGCAAAGGCTTCAGCAGAAGTACAGTCAGTTGTGACTTTCGTTAGATAAATATCCTGTTGGTTTGTTTTTTAAAAATACACGTAAGCTTCTCTTATTGTAGACATATCTTCTGAACTAATATTGTGCAGTATTTGTAGGAAGAAGTATAAGCTACAGCAATCCTATACCAGCTTGTTTTGTAAGTCCTACTGAATTCAGCGGGACTTATCTCTGTGTTGACATGTATAAGATATTATTTATATCTTAGGGAGTGGGTGGCGCTGTGGTCTAAACCACCGAGCCTCTTGGGCTCACCAATTGGAAGGTCGGCGGTTTGAATCCCCATGACGGGGTGAGCTCCCATTGATGTGTCCCAGCTTCTGCCAACCTAGCAGTTCAAAAGCACACCAATGCAAGTAGATAAATACTGCAGCAGGAAGGTAAACAGCATTTCCATGCGCTCTGGTTTCCATCATGGTGTTCTGTTGCTCCAGAAGCGGTTTAGTCCTGCTGGCCACATGACCCAGAAAGCTGTCTGTGGACAAACACCGGCTCCCTCGGCCTGAAAGTGGAGATGAGTGCCACAACCCCATAGTTGCCTTTGACTGGACTTAACAGTCCAGGGTTCTTTTACCCTTTTTAAAAAACCTTTATTATTTATATCAACAGCCTTCACCAGCTGCTTCCTTTGGCTTTAACAAGTAACCAGCAATAAGAACACTACCCTCCACAGTGATGTGAGTCTGTATCATAATCTATAATTATCTGAGATACAAATCAGATGCTTTCCTTTGGGCCCTTCTCACGCCACCCCATTCAGAAAGAAGGAATCCATCAGCAGCTAGAGGATATGTATTCAACACCCCTTCACTAAAGAGTTGGAGAGCACCATCCCTAGTTGCCTTGCGGTCCTCTTAAGTTTCCTAAGTATTAGGCTACCAGTGTTGTCACACAGTCTTTTTGGGGACCAGTAATTGTGCAGAGTAAAGGACTGTGTAAGTGTGAGTGAATGTGTGTAGGTAGACTGAGGACCAAGTGTGCAAGCTGGTGTGAAATTTAAGTGGATATCGAGCAAGTGAAATCCTTTAAAAAAAAAAAAGATGTTCATGCTGAAGTTTGTTCAAAAGTGGTATATAAATACTGTAGATAAAACAATATATCTATCTTCTGTGTTTTTTTGGTGCATCTAGACCAAGCATGGCCAAACTTGGCCCTCTGGATGTTTTGGGACTACAATTCCCATCATCCCTCACCACTGGTCCTGTTAGCTAGGGATGGTGGAAGTTGTTGTCCCCAAACAGCTGGAGGGTCAAGTTTGGCCATGCCTGATCTAGACCAACACAGTCCTCTATAACTGGTATCATCTATCCAGGGTTCCAGACTTTCACATCACCCACTACTTTTAGCTGGGGAGGCCGGGCCCTCGTTCATCCAGATCTCATATAGAAGCCCTCCTACTTCTGCTACATCACAATGTTCATTTCCTCTTGGCGCTGATGAAATTGAAGTTCCGAGGCATCATCTTCAGAAGCAAGAGACAAATCAGTTCATAGTTGTACCCAACTTCAAGCCCTTTCTCCACCTCCTTCAGAACTCTTTCAATAGGTAGATAGGTGCATGTGTGTTAGTTGTAAGAAGAAGAAGAAAATATCCTAGCATTATAGAACAAATTATTTTCATCCCCAGGAGGGCATTGAACTCAGCTGGCTCACTGAATTGAAAAGTTGTTTTCTCAGAGTAAAAACAGGGAATTCCCACTTCCCATATTTCTTGCTTCTGGTCATGCACATATTTGAATTCAAAACTATTAAACAGTTTATTACAGACCACTTCTGGAATGCCAACTGCTAAGGAGAAAAAAAGCGCACAAACATTTCTGTACGTGAATAAGCTGATTACCTTTCTGCGATGCTTTATCTGTTTACTTTATAACTTGCC